>NW_017731358.1:8832647-8902583 GCF_001890085.2 Hipposideros armiger | reverse complement strand
GCGGCAGCACTTTGCAGGAGTCCCTGTGGGAGCCTCCTGTAACCCATTGTTCTCTGCTGGTCCCAGCCCACCATGGGGTTTCATTTAGTTTTCTGCAGGGCTATCTCTGCAGTCTTTTCCTTGTTCCCTTTTTCAGCCCTGTGTCATCCTTCAACACCCGTGCTACCCTCCTGTCTCCCATCCTGCTCTCACCCCTGTTCCTCTCCTCTCCTTCCCAGGGCTCCTTGCTCCTTCTAGAGCAGAAACGTAACATATGTTTTCTTTAGAATTTCCCTCCACATCACTCTCCTTCCTCTCTTTCTCCCCAAGTCCATACGTGTCTCCCCTGAAGTGCATGCTCTCCACCACTGGATGGTCCCCCGGCTGGCTTCTGGGTGGCCCCCGCCTCCACAGTTCCTCCTCTCCCTTCACGTCTTGCCCTGTTGGATCTTCCCCTGTGGCAACATTCCCGACAGGGCACGCTCCTTTTCCTCTTCATGCCCAAGGCCATGTTGGCCTCTTCAGCAGCTTCCATTTTATTAATGAGATTCCTGGGCACCAGACAAGTCGGTGAGTGGAGCGAGTTGGTCCAAGGTCAGTGGCAGGGACGAGGCCCTCTTGACAGTGAGAGTAGGACAATGCTTACTACATCTCCAGCTCCAGGGAGCAAAAAACAAAGTCCTCTGACCTCCAGGAGAGTATGGGACAGCTGAGTCCTGTTTGGTCATGATTAGTCATTTACATGGGTATGTGTGTGTCATTCATGGAGGACCTCCCTCGTCCCTAATTTAATAGGGGATTTGGGGCCCTTAGCAGAGGAAATCACTGCATACTTGGAAAGGCCACTGCTGCCTGCACACATGACTGAGCCTTCAGCAATTTCAACGATTTCTCAGGCAGCGTACTGTGAGACCACCTGAATGCGTGGCCCATCCTAAATCTCTCTAGACCAGCGGTTCTCAACCTGTGGGTCGCAACCCCTTTGGGGGTCGAATGACCCTTTCACAGGGGTCGCCTAAGACCATCGGAAAACAAAAAGATATTTACATTACGATTCATAACAGTAGCAAAATTACTGTTATAGAGTAGCAACGAAAACAATTTTATGGTTGGGGGTCACCACAACATGAGGAACTGTATTAAGGGGTCGCGGCATTAGGAAGGTTGAGAACCGCTGCTTTAGAGGTCTCTTGTGAGTAAGCCAACCTGGCATTTTTAAGAGCTTAGTAAGAGGCCTAACTGGCGGGAAACAAAAGAAAAAGCCTCCAACATAAATGATGACTAAAATATGAAGACTGAGAACCACTGAATCTGCAGAAAACAGGCAACTCTCAGCTCCAGAAAAACTGCAGGTCCTTTTAGACACATGGTCATCCTTGTACATGAGCCTCAAGGATGTGGAGTACAGATGGAGTCTCTCTGCACTGGTCGAGATCCAGGGGATGGGCATCACGACCTTGAATATTTCTCTGATGTGAAAGGCAGGTACTTGCAGCCCTTCAGAGGGCATGGGACAAGATGCCCCTGGGTGTGACAGGAGTGGCAGCAAGGTTCCTTGGTCCCTCCTGCTATCACCAGCATTGAGATGGCAAGAACTGAGGATCTTAGGGAATCACTTTCTGTCCAAGAACAGAGAGCTACATCAAAGGAATCACAGGACATGGAGGACTCTGAAATGCACTGCCTAGGGAAAAGTTGCATAGAAATGAAGGAAGTTTAATAAATGCCTCACCCATTCAGAAACAAATCCTGTGAAGGATGGGCATAATGGTGAATTAAGAACACAGGTTTAGGAGTCAGACTGACCTGGATTCAAATTCTGGCTCCACCTCCTACTAGCTAAGCAATGTCAACTAATCACCCACCCAGAGAGGCGGGGGGATGTGTGTGCTCGGCGTAGCAAGCCTCAGTCCTGTAAAAACATTACATTAGTTAATTTATAATTCTTTTATTGGTGGCTCCTCCTTGCTGAGAATGTATCCTATCTTTGGTATTCAGCCTGTGTACTGGATTTTACAATGAATTATTTTTGCAAAGGCCTCACTGAAGGATTTTACTTTCATGGAATACGGGAGTGATCATGTCGGCCCTCTGCTGGCTGGCTGGCTTTCTCATGTCACCAAGCACAGAGAGGAGCAGGGGCAAGCCTCAAATGAACGCAGCTGGATTCCACTGAATCTGCACGTCTAATGGGTCTTACTAAATTCGCATGAAAGAGAGATATTGGTGGCACATACCAGTCACCTGTCCCTGTCATTTCCCTGCCCACAGGGCACCATTTTGCAAGGAGGACTGATATGAGAATGGACTAGAATAAGGACTCCAGGTGTTGGCTGGCACTCCCAACCCATCCCAGTCCAGATCGATTTCTCACAAAGCTCTAGGGGTTCCATTTCCATTACCTCTTGCCATGTATCAAGTCTCCCCCAAACTTACTGGCTTAAACCAACCACCATTTTGTTTTCTATGAATTGACAGGGCTCAGCTAGGAGTTCTGCTCCACATGGTTTCAGTTGGATGCTTGCCTGGGCTGGGATGTGCAAGAGGGCTCGCTCACAGGTCCAGAGCTTGGTGGGGACAGCTGGAAGCTTGGGGCAGCTGGGCCTCTCTCATCTATGTCATCTCAGGGTTCTCCCTCTTCAGATGGCCTCACTGCATTGTCACTCCAGCACAGTAGCTTGGTGGTTTAGGGCTCTCCAAAGGGCAAAAGCAGAAGCTACCAGGCTTTCTTACGGGTCAGGCCCAGAACAGGTACAGTGTCACTTCCCCACATTCTATTGCTTAAAGCAAGTCACAGACCACCCCAGATTCATCATGGGAGAGGACTTCACAAGGTGGGAATCCCGGGAGGTGAGGTTTATTGGAGACCATCTTTGGAGAATGGCTGTCAGGGTTCTCTACCTGGGGGTTCATAAGAATATGAGAGAATGGACTATAGATTGTACCAGCATCTGCTTATTTAACAGAACACTTAGGCAAAACAAAGTAAGTGATACCAATGTCAGGGAGTGGGATTCTGGCATTAATTCTAATACCTTTGGAATTGGGGAATGTATTAATCATACAGTGTAAGTAAAGGCCTCTTCTCTGTCCCTTTGGAGACATTTCTTTCATCTTCCCGGTGTGTGTCATCTATTGAGCTTCTCCTGTGATTTGTGCATCATGTTGTAATTACTTCTTGCTTCCTTTCTAGAGAACGGTATTTATGCTGATGGCTGAGGGAGTGCCATCTCACTGTCTTCCTTTGCCAAACATTGATAATTTATGTGCGGAATTTCTGCCAATCGTTTCCATAACCTCAGATTCTGCTATTCCCTATGGCTCCTGAATGAAGCTG
Source organism: Hipposideros armiger (assembly GCF_001890085.2). Classification (NCBI taxonomy): domain Eukaryota; kingdom Metazoa; phylum Chordata; class Mammalia; order Chiroptera; family Hipposideridae; genus Hipposideros; species Hipposideros armiger. The sequence continues at coordinate 8,899,267 of NW_017731358.1, read as the reverse complement.
TGAACTTAAGGAAGGTTGTTCTCCAATGTGCACTCTGAAACAAAACTTCGCATATACAAATCTCCCTTCCTGTGATATCCTTTGATTTTGGAACATTCTTTGTGACTGTTAGCAGTTAGAAGGTATTAGGGCTGGCCTTGGATTTCTGCCAAAACAATGACTTCCAGCTTTTGCAGAGCCTGAAAAAGAACCCAATATAACAGAGGATGTGGTGGGTGATAGATGCTCAAAACACTCTTGTTGAGTGAAATGATAAATGTTATTATAATTGTGATGGTGAATAAGTGAATTACCTTTTGCAAAGGACCTAGAACACTGCGAATTTCAATAATTGTTAATTACCATTTTAGTACCTACCCATTCTTTAAAAAATTATTTATTTTTTATTGAGGTATTAATTGATATATAACATTATATTAGTTTCGAGTGTCCAATGTAATGATTCAATATTTGTATACATATATTGCAAAACAATCACCACAATAAGTCTGGTTAACATCCATCACCATTGCTTAATTTTTTACACAAAGTCTGCCCCCAAAATACTAATCCCAAACCTTAGATTGCCCCAGCCACCATGGGGCATTTAATATATTTACATTTAATTATCAATATATTTGCTGTTCCCTATTTGTCTCACTCTTTCAGTTTCTTTTTATCTCTCTAGTTGGATATTTTTTCTTCTTCCATTTCTTTCCTTTCTATTAGCTTCCAAGTTATACATTCTATTTCTAGACTTTTAGGGGTTACCTAGAAATTTTAACAAGCATATTTTATTAATCAAACTCTGGGTTATTTATTGTTTTTATCCTCCTTTAACCCTAGAAAACTTTGACTATGTTCATCTACCTTCTGACTTACATGTTGTTGCAATTTTAGTTGTGTTTTGCTTTTTCTAACTCCCAAGACATTGAGAGTTCAGATTTTATGGTCAATTTTCATTCATTTTTCAAATCTTCTTGGCCAAGCTGGCTCTTTTCTTATATCTTCAACCTCTTCTACCATTTATTTAAACAGATTCTATGTTGAATAATTCAGAAGTCTTTGCATGTCTAACTCTTGTGTAAGTTGCATTTGCTGGCTCTTGCTCATGGTACTGTGTTAGTCTTTGATTCATAATTTATGAGTTTTTGCTTATATTTCTTGAAAATTACTTGGGTGATTCTTTGTGCCTAGGTAGGAAGTAAGTTTACCTAGAGAGGAGGAATACATCTGCTTCTGTGGGTATCTCAGAGCACTACAACCCAAGAACATTTTAAAACAAATTCTTGGCTTGAGTTTTTTTGTGACCACCTAAAGTATACATTTTGTCTGCAAGCCTATATAAGGTCAGGATTATTATTTGAAAAATCAGAGGAAATGTCCCCATGCCCCTTCAGTTCAAGTTTCCAGTCAACCTATTTTATTTTCAGTTTTCTGGAGGGTCAGGGTCAAGGGACAGATTAATTTTTCATTCATCCTTACAGGTAAACTTGTCACCTTTCATCTGTCATGCTATTAGACACAAAAATTTGTATGTTGAAATTTTACTAAAAGTCTTATTTTGGTTTTAGAAAAGGCTACATCATCTGTGGTGTGGTTGCCCTCTGCAATCAGTGCCCAGAGAGACTTTTGGGAAGAGTAGTAAATAGGAGAATTCCCAATATCTATTCACAATTCTCAGTGCCCATCTCAGAGTTTAAGTCACTCTGTCAAGGTGAAATTCGCCTGGTGAACATCTTAAACACAGCTCTATCAATGGGTACAAATTCTTTGATTATTCACTCGTACCCCAGTTTGACTGGGACCTGGACCATTCTCTTCCTGCATCGTGAACCTGGTTCCTCTCTATCTTTCTCCCTATTTGGTTAGTTTCTCAACTGAAAATCATCTTTCTGCCCAGCCTTTTCAGCTCTCTCAGGGAGTCTGGGCCTGTACCATACCTGAGGAGCCACCCCTCCTGGTTCTCCCTGGTCATAGAAACCATTTTGAACAAGAAGCTTATCTCATAGGCTGCTCCCTGTTCAGGCCTTTGACCAGCTCATGGCCTCCTAATCTCAGTTCATTCAAGAATTACTTCCACAATCCAACTCAGACGTCCTTTTCTTTTCCCTTCTCATTTTTCCTCTTACACGTCTCTCTTCTATGATGTTTTTCACAGGTTTTACTCCAGGGCCCTATTATTGTATATACAATGACATGTTTTTGTCTCTCTTTATAACAGCTCCAACCCCGCCCCCACTTCTCCCATGATAGGTCAGCTCTTGTGTCTTCAGAACCAAATGTGAGTGACACACAGTGTGGGCTGTCTTGGCACACCCCTGTCCACCCCTTTAATTCCCTGTGGGTATTTTACTTCTAGTCACAGAAGCCCAGAAGCAAACCTGGAGGTGCGACATGAAGAAAGCTGGAACCATGCTGACCTTGTGCACTGCGGAGATGCAGACTCCGCTCCTGGAAATCCCACGGTTAATGCAAAAGAAGGAGATGGGGGTCCCCAAATCTGCCGTGTATGTGGGGATAAGGCCACTGGTTATCACTTCAACGTCATGACATGTGAAGGATGCAAGGGCTTTTTCAGGTACAATAACCTGTCAACCTTCACCTGTTAACTACCCCTGGCACACTGGGTCACATCTAACTAGGGTTCTGCCATTAGTCCACTGGGCACAGTCTCAGGGCCTCACCTCGACCTATCTCCCAGGTTCAGAATGTGGGCCAGTGGCCAGTTCAAAGTTCTCTTCATTAGTCTCAGGAGACTCATTCATTACATCTCAGGAGAATCCTTCATCTTCCATCTTCCTACCCAAGAAAGGTCTCCTTCCATTAAGACATCCTTTGTTTCTCCACATGTTCTTTAATAAAATAGAAAAATCAGTTCATAAAAGAGGAAAGAATTTGAAAGTCCAAAATGCAAGTGTTCAAATCAGTCTTAGGGAGTGGTTGTTAAATAAAGAATGGCATAAAAATAAACGAAGACAATGACAAAACAAGCTCACCTAGAAAGAGGCAGACAGGGAGGTCCCAAAAAATGAAGGACTAAAAAGTTCCAGCTCACAGCAAGACAAGCCCAGACAGAAAGGCTCATGTTTTCCACCTGAAGAAAGAGAAGACAAAGCTCAATGCAGGGCTCAGGCCAAAAGAAAGAGAAGCTGACCAGAAAAGGAGGGGAGTGGAGGAAGGAATGTGTAAGGAAGAGCTAGCACTCAGGGAGGACCAGGTGTGACAGAGCAGTTCCCACCTCTGGGGTACACGTGGGACTTGCATGCATTCTCAAGATAGCCAGCCCGACTTGGCCCTCTGCAGAGTTCTTCTTGGTAGCTGGACAAGCAAATGGAAATGAACCCTAGAGCCAGGACCAACCCTACAGTCCTGGGCTGCCAGTCAGCATGCTGTGGGGTGCGGGGGGCAGGGGCCAGTACGCACAGGAGGACTTCCAGGCCTGGGTCAGCCCAGGGAAGCACTGCAGCAGCTCAGTGTCCCATAGCCCAACCCCTTCCAGTCCAGTGAAGAAATTCCAGCTTCAGTCTGACGCGGTTAGTTGGGCCTAGGACAGGTCCGAAGACACCAACATTCCAGCAGGAAACAAATATCCGTGTTTGTGGATTATAACAGAGGCCAGACACAGCGATAGTGTCAGGCTGCATTTAGTCACAAGTGACAGAACACTCCACTCAAAAGGGTTTACCAATAAGAAAAGCATGTTACCTCTCATGACTAGCAGTCTGAAGGCCTCAGGGTTGGTGAGTTCAGCACCTCAGTTCTTTCCGTTTTTCTCTCCTGCCAACCTACATGAGAGTTCTGACCTCAGCCTGCTCCCTTTGGGACAGCATAGTGCTGGGGCCACAGGCAGTAAGCATACTGTTCAGCCTGGAGGCAGAAAGCCCCCTCCCTTCCCCAGCACCACCTAGACAGGGGGATCTGGGGCAGCTGAAGGAACTGGTAACAATAGGGAGGCTTGCTACCTCACTGGACAATGGCTTCCCTCCCCATTGGGAAAATGGCTTCTTCTGATTGACCTAGTGGAGCAAAGCGGTTCAGCACCCTGTAATAGTGGAGCATGTGGGCACTGCAGTCATGTGTGCTTGCACGGCTGTGTGCAGTAGGGAGACAGTGAGGTCAATGCCTTTTAGCCATCTCAGCACAATCCAGGAAGAGGCCACCTACACAGAAACATCCCACAGGTCCTTGGTAACAAGGAGGAGGGGATAGGTGTGTGGTGAGGGAGCTGGGCCTGGGACCTGGAGCTGAAACATCCCAGAAAGTAGGGGCGGGGCGGGGGCTATTGAAAGCACAGCACAGTGTAAATGTTGCAGGAAAGCTTTTCTCCCACCACCCCACCCCGCCCCAACCTCCTCCTGGGCCCAACCCAGACCCCAGGCCGGAAGCTTGAAGAGCTCCTGCCAGGACCTTTCCTGTGAACCCCACTCAACTCAGAGGCAAAGGCAGGGCTCACAGAGGGTGTGGCTAGTGCGTTCTCACCCTGAGTTGGGCAGGGACAGGCAGACAGAGAAGTGTGGCTTGGAGCCCCTGTCCTGTTTCCCATGGCTTACCATTTGCTCTTTGTTCTCTCACAGGAGGGCCATGAAACGCAATGCCCGGCTGAGGTGCCCCTTCCGGAAGGGCACCTGTGAGATCACCCGGAAGACCCGGCGGCAATGCCAGGCCTGCCGCTTGCGCAAGTGCCTGGAGAGTGGCATGAAGAAGGAGAGTGAGCGGCGGGATATGCCCTGGGCGGGCACGGGGCTGGGGTGCACAGGCACTGTGAGCCTGACCCAGGTGTGCCAGGGGCCAAGTAAGAATGGACCGTGAGCATGTGTATTCGCATGTGTGCAGTGTGTGTGCACATGGGCACAGGTGCCTGTGGCAGCTTGTGCTGTGTGTGCAACCGGCAGGCACATGGAGCAGAACCTGCAGCCCATCTGACTGCACCACCATGGCCTGTCCTGGGGAATCTGACAAATGGAGGGCATCTTATCTTCTGCTCTGGACGTGGTGGACGTCTCTGGCCAGGGAGGAGCCCCTCTCTCCCCTTAGTTGCCCTTGCATGATTCTTTTTGTCTCCTTCCATTTGTTCTTAAGGTGTTTTAGCCATACTGGGGGAGGTGAATTTGGGAGAGGGAAGCCAGAGATGCATGGTGTGATATGACCCCAATTCTCCAGTGGCTAGCACCTGTCGGCTGCCCTGGACTGGCCATCTTACAGAGGACCTGTTTGCAGACAGGTGACATAGGATGCTCTCATTCTACCTGTTGAGCTTTTGTACAATGGTGCCCCCAGGTCACTCTGAGATTAAAGCTCATTGGGAAACAACTGGAAGTTTTCAGTGCATATTTGTGTCCATCAATCACAGAGTGGGCAGCCTTTTTCAGGGGACAAATTCCCTTGGCATATGGGCATAGAGCCTTTCCTGCAGACCAGCGGAGGGCCAGGCCCTCACCTGCTATTCCTGCTTTTCCCCTCCAAGGATCAGCCAAATGCACAGCTTCACTCTGCACTTACAAGTAGGCTTCAGAAATGCATGGGAGGGCCTAAAACTCTAGGCTGCACAGGAAGTGGCTGGATTGATGGTTTTTGCTAAGCAGTAGCCCCAGCTTTTCAGGGGCTCGGAGACTGAGAGACCTTGGGGGACTCTGAGGAGTCTTGTTGTTACGATATAACCAGGAGCTATATTATGCATTTCCATGCAATGTCTCATTGTAACAGCAATAGGAGGTGAGCACTGTCACTCCATATTATAAAAGGAAACTGAAGGCAGGAGAGGTTAAGGAGTTTGTTCAAGGTCACCGCTAGGCGGCAGCAAGGCTGTCACTCAGACCCAGCACCTTTTGATTCTGAAGCCTGAGCTCTTTCCACTGTAACACAAAATTATCACAAACCCCCCAGCTGGGGGCAGCACACCAGCCACATCTCATCCTTCTGTCCTTACCCAAGAGTTTCTTCAGAGGAGTCTGGAGAAGGGCGGGTTTCTTGTCACCAGCACTTCTCCTTACCGCTGCAGGGGTTAGAGCAGCGGTTCTCAACCTGTGGGTCACGACCCCTTTGGGGGATGAACGACCCTTTCACAGGGGTCGCCTAAGACCACCGGAAAACAAGAAGATGTTTACATTACGATTCATAACAGTAGCAAAAGTACAGTTATAGAGTAGCAATGAAAATAATTTTATGGTTGGGGGTCACCATAACATGAGGAACTGTATTAAGGGGTCGTGGCATTAGGAAGGTTGAGAACCGCTGGGTTAGAGGAAGGTGGCCTAGCTCCTGACCCTGCGCCTGTCTGTCTCTGCAGTGATCATGTCTGACGCAGCCGTGGAGCAGAGGCGGGCCTTGATCAGGAGGAAGAAGCGAGAACAGATCAGAACACAGTCCCCAGGAGCCAAGGGCCTGACTGAAGAGCAGCAGATGATGATCAGGGAGCTGATGGACGCTCAGATGAAAACCTTTGACACTACTTTCTCCCATTTCAAGAATTTCCGGGTATGAGGCTTTAGCGTTGGCTCAGCAACCATGCCAGCTCCTCAAAACCCCAATCTCACTTCCGGGGATCTTCAAAGAGTGGTCCCTGGACTTCCACCAGCAGTAGCACCTGGGAACTTGTTAGAACTTGTTAGAAATGCAAATTCTCAGGTCACTGCAGATCTCCAAAATCAGAAACTCTGAGGGTGGTCCCAGTAGTCTGTGTTTTGACAAGACCCCCCAGGGGATTCTGACGCATGCTCAGGTTTGAGAATCTCTGCTCTCTCCTTCCGCAACAGGTAGGAATTGGGTGTCAGTCATGCGTGGCGTTTTGGAAGCTGAGCTGCCTAGGGCTTTACGAGGACACACAGGGTCAGGGCCTGTTGGGGGTATGATGTTTGCAATCTGGTGTGACTGATCTAAGACACGTTAGTGATCTCAGCACTGTCAGCCATGTTTGATTCCTGCGCCCTCCTCCCAGCCTGTGCTCACAGTACCTCGGGTGACTTGCCCAGCTCATAGAACTGGCAGCCGATGGCCCCAGAAATCTTTTCTTTCCATCTTCAGCTCCCAGACCCTTCTCTCTGAGTGTCCTGAGCACAAAGTTGGGATGCAAAGTTGGGAGGGGTCCCATGGGTGGAGGACCCCTCACCTTCTCCTGGGGCAGGGAGCAAACCCAGACAAGGATGTGAAGGACCATTAATTCACAGATCTAGAAAGTGCACCACCTGATAGGAGAGCAGAGAACAAAAGCAAGTGTTCTCTCTCAATGTGTGTGTGAGTGTGTGTGTGTGTGAGTGAGTGTGTGTGTGTGTGTGTGTGTGTGTGTGTGTGTGTGTGTCTGCAATTGTGTGTCCTCTCAGGCTGCAGCTGTGGCTGTGTGTGCCCATCTGGAGCCTGTGTGGGAACCTGTTTGGGAGAATACATGCTGTCTCTACCTCCCGTTCTACCTCAGCTGCCAGAGGTGCTCAGCAGTGGTCGTGAGATCCCAGAGTCTCTGCAGACTCCATCACGGGAAGAAGCTGCCAAGTGGAGCAAGATCAGGGAAGATCTGTGCTCACTGAAGGTCTCTCTGCAGCTGCGGGGAGAAGACGGCAGCATTTGGAACTACAAACCCCCAGCCGACAGCAGTGGGAAAGAGATCTTTTCCCTGCTGCCCCACATGGCTGACATGTCAACCTACATGTTCAAAGGCATCATCAACTTTGCCAAAGTCATCTCCCACTTCAGGTAGGACACTGGACTGGGTGGATGGATGGGTGTGCAAAGGAGCAGAAAATGGCCAGCAGGTTAATGGGGTCTGGGGTAGGTCCCTTTGACATTGGGGAATGTTGGTACTCAAAGATCCTCCTTTATCTCTGCCTCCCAGGACCCCTGGCGCTATTGGAGAATGGGGCCCTGATGGCATTCTCCATAGCTTTGGGACTGTGGGCCTGCCATTGAACCTCACTGTGTCTCAGCCTCCTCATCTGCTAGAAAGGAGCTAATAACTCCTATCTTTCAGGGCTGTCCTACGAAATAAGAAAATATCTGAAGCCCATCTAGCTCATACATGACCGACATTCAGATAGTAATTCCTTCCCCCATTTCCCCCCAAAAGGGCAGGAATCACAAGTTGAAAGGTCCAGTGCAAAGAAGGAGCTGGAAGAAAAGGGAAGGCAGTCCAGAGGGAGGAGGAGACAGGCAGGAACAGATGCTGGGTCTCCAGCAGTCTGCCACCAAGAGAAAGCTGAGAAGGCCATGAGGAGGAAGACTGATTCTGAGAATTAAAGGGCCGGGACTCCTCAGAGCTGGGCATGCAGGCAACAACCATGGGGCAACAGCTCGTGAGAAACCTGGAACCTCCTGGTGTGGTGGCAACCACAGCCCCATAATATGTAGTGTGTCAGGGCTTGAGATGGCACTGGGCGTGTCTGTCCTGAGCTTGGCCACCTGGCCTTGCCAGGTCTGGTCAGGAGTTGCTGAGTCACATACACAAGGAGCCCGATTTCATCAGCAGGCAGAGGGCAGCTTACATTCCAGAAGCCCACACGTAGGACTTCTTTAACGGGGCGAGGGTGACCACAGACTGGAGTGGGGTTCAGGTTGTGGCACATTAGGTCAAGGGAGCAGGGAGAGAGGCCTCCTTACACATGGGGACCTTGGCCATCCCCACTGACATCTGATGACCTACAATTTAACCTCCCACGGTGGGAGGGAGGTCACTCGCTGCTTCTTGGGGCCACAGTTTTGAGCACGACCACCCAGGAGGCAGGCATGACCATCACCTTCAACCTACAGGTAGAAAACTGAGGTTCACCGAGATTAAGGAACTTCCACAGGGTCGCAGTTAAATAGAGAGGCCAGATTGGAAGAACAGAGCCACTACCTGCCAGGTGCTGGGCCAGGCACTGGGGAGACAAGAAGAAGAAGATCAATTTCATGGCATTTGTAGCTCAGTATTATGGATCTAAAAGAAGGGGGGTGTGAAGAAAACAAGGGACTGAATTTCTGAGGGGACCAAAGCGGAGGGCCTCTCAGGTTCAAAGGGGTGTCAATCTAACCATGAGTATCAGAGGCAGCTACTGTGGCTAGGCCTGTGCTCGGTGCTGAGAGAGGGGCTCAAGGCATCCAGGCTTGAAACCCAAAATAGACCTCAGGAAACAAATATCCCCGATGCATGCAACTCACTTTAAAGGAGGGGCAGCAGTAGAAAGACTCTGTACTCTGGAAAGGCTTCTAGGAGGTGCAAAGACTGCTTGGCCTGAGGACTAGCAGGATTTACCTAAGTGAAGCTAACAGGGCAATCATTCCAAGTGGGGAAATTGAGGCAGAAAGTCTGAGGCCAGGGACCAGGGGCCAAGGCATCGGCTGTGGGTCAGTGGCTGTGCAGGGCGTCGGAGGAGATGGGGCCTGGCTGTAAGGAACCTGGGCGCCAAGCCCCATTGGCAGGGGCATCCCTGAAGGCAGCAGGAGACTAGAGGAAGATGGCAGGGAGTAATCAGCTTGACTGGATTGTGAGGGGAAGAGGTTGGAGGCCATCAAAAGCAACTGCGATAATCCTCAGGAGTAGGAGCACACCCTGCCTCTCCCCTCCCTGTCCCCCGATCTCTGGGTTATGGGAGTGGGTGCTGGCCTGTGATGGGTTCCCAAGAAGCTGGCATCCCCTCCCATCCTTGCTGCCAGGGACTTGCCCATCGAGGACCAGATCTCCCTGCTGAAGGGGGCCACCTTTGAGCTGTGCCAGTTAAGGTTCAACACGGTGTTCAATGCAGAGACTGGGACCTGGGAGTGTGGCCGGCTATCCTACTGCTTGGAAGACCCTGCAGGTGCCCGAGAACTGCCCTTCTGCCCTGGCAGTGGGAGGGAAAGAAAACCGGGGAGGGAGGGAAGGAGCCACACAAGTCCCAGGATGTGCCTGTCCGGGGATTGCGGGGCAGAAGCTTGGGTGATGGGAAGGAAGAACCTGATGAGGGAAGTCTGGGTCTTGGGCCCACTTCCTGACAAGTTTGCCCCTCATCCTGCACCCCCTACTCCCCCGCCCCCCCCCCACACACACACAGGTGGCTTCCAGCAGCTTCTCCTGGAGCCCGTGCTGAAGTTCCATTACATGCTGAAGAAGCTGCAGCTGCACAAGGAGGAGTACGTGCTGATGCAGGCCATCTCCCTTTTCTCCCCAGGTGAGCACCCACCTGGCCTGCCTGGCCTCCCCACTCCCCGGGCTCACAGCCCCTCAGCCTTAGCTTTAGGATGCATTAGCGCCTCCTCTGCCTCTGCCCCAGGGAAGGTCCCAACCAATGGCCTTGACCCCCAGTCACTGCAGAGCCGGGATGGGGGCTCCTGCCTGTTTCCCCTCTGGTCAGTGGGGAGAGGCACAGCCCTCCCCTCACTTCCCTGCCTGGGTGTCTCTGGCTCTGGGAGGTGGTTGCTTGGCACTGTGCCCTCTCTGGGCTGGACTGAGCGGTTTTTGCCCCCATGGCCTTGCTGCCACCACCCTGCCTCCTTCTCCCCACCAGACCGGCCAGGTGTGGTGCAGCGCGGCACGGTGGACCAGCTGCAGGAGCAATTCGCCATCGCCCTGAAGGCCTACATCGAGTACAATCGGCCCCAGCCCGCCCACCGGTGAGCAGCAGGCAGGGGGGGCGTGAGGGGTCCTCTGGCAGCCCTGCCCTCCCGGCTCCTGCGCTCTGGGCCTCTGTGTGAGCCGAATGGAGCCACTCCTGGGGCAGCCTCTCATGGCCAGGGCTTTGGCGCCCTGTTCTGTGACCTCCACTGAGGCCTCCTGCCCAGTCAGCCTGAACTCCAACCCAACAATGGAGATACCTGACAAGGGCCTGAGGCCACGCCTAGCCAATGGGACATTGCTCCCTGAGGCACAGCTCTCATCAGCCCAGGGGCTTCGACGCTCCTGTCATCAAAGGGTGAGAACAGCCAGGTATTCTCCTGAGGCTCCTACAGGGTCTTCTAGCAATAGCCAGCAATAATCATAATGCTAAAAAAGATAGCAATAATGATGGTGATAATAAGTCTGTAATAGCTACCATGTATCGAGAAGTGGCAGCCCTGGTGCCCAGTACTTTACATGTATTATCACAGCTGGCCTTGAAAACAGCCCTGCCAAGTGGGTGCCACCACCATCCTGCAGGGGACTGGAGGCTCAGGGCAACTGCCCCAGGTCCCACAGCCAGACAGGTGGGATCTGGAGGTGAACCCAGGCTGACCAAGTCCACAGCACACACTCTCGAGCACTGCCTAACCGCCTCCCAGAGCAAAGACAAGCAAACGGGGCAGGAATTAATTTGCTCATTCGTTTGTTCTGGTCACCACCTAAAGGAGGAAGGCTGCTCAGGGCTGGGTTAGACAGGGGCCTCCCCCTTCACTGGGCCTCAGCAGCCCACAAGCCTGGGCCTCAAGGGGTGAAGCCCGCACAGGGTACATAGTGTGAACTTAAAGCCTCGAGTCCCGACGTGGCCTGCTGCAGCTTTCTTTTGGGCTCAGCATCCTGGTATGCTGCAGTAGCTGTGTCATCCTCTGCTCAGTCCTCCCCTGTATGGAGCCAGGAGGCATCAAGGGGAAACTGAGCCCCGAGGTGTGTCTCAGCCACTAGATCCCGGGATAGATCCAGGAGGGGATTGCAGCTTGCAGCTCCCGCCTCCACAGCGACTCCACTCAGTCCAGCCATTAGCCAAGGCAGTGGCTCCCACCCCCAAAACTGACTGATGCACGTGGCGTCTGCAGTGCCTAGGTGTTCCCATGGAAGTCTCTGTGTACAGGACTCCAGCCCGGAGGATGAGCGGGGAGTGCCGGTCCACACCTCGAATCCCCCAGGCTGTGCTGCCCTTCTTGTCACAGGCTGAAAGAGAAACTTAAGGAATTCAACCGAGCCTTGTCTCTCGGCTGACCCCAGATGTCCTGAGATTAACACCCCACCCCTAAACTCATGTAACTTCAGAGCGGGCCCAGGGTTGGTGGGTGGGCACAAGGGCCCGCTCCTGACCTTTCCTGTGGCCGGCCTGCAGGTTCCTGTTCCTGAAGATCATGGCTATGCTCACCGAGCTCCGCAGCATCAACGCCCAGCACACCAGGCGGCTGCTGCGCATCCAGGACATCCACCCCTTTGCTACCCCGCTCATGCGGGAGCTGTTCAGCATCTCAGACGGCTGAGCGCCTGCCCCGCAGGCTCGCTTCCCCGGGGCGGCCACAGCCAGAGCCCTTGGGGCCATCGCTCCTGGGCCGAGACAGACGGACATCGCTGAGAGCCGACCATGCCCTACGGGTCCTGCCTTCTCAGGGAACTCACGACTGCTCTGATGACACCGGCTAGCAGGTCTCAGGAAGGGGACATGCCCCCCCCCCAGCCCCCTGCTCAGGCTGTGGAGAGCAAAGCCCTAGACCCTTATATGGAGAGTGCACTGGCCTATGGGTCAGGCCCACGAAGAGGCAAGGCCACTATCCCCTTAGAAAAGGCCCTGTGGTCTGGGGACTCAGTGTTGTGGTGGGAGAAGGGAATGGGTGACCAGGGCTGGGCCATCGGACAGTCTGTACCCACACCCAAGTTCATTGGCTTCTTGGGTCTTTTTGCCGTTACTTCTGGTACTTGTCTCCTACTTCCCCCTCACTCTTACCTCGCAGCCTTCTGTCCTGAGCTGCTTGGTGAGCTCCAGGCCTGTGTCGATCAGCAGGGGCGTTAGTGTCTCTGGGAGTTTTCTAGAAAGAAGCCGAAAGCCTGCACCAAATGTCAGGAGCTTGTCACGATCACTCCACGTATCCATTCTTCCCTCCTTCCGGCCACCTCATTCCGTGTGTCTGCATCCATTCAAACGCATTATTAAGTACCAACAATATGCAACCTGCTGTGTGGTATACACGCTAACTCATACATGGATCCTGACCTCAGAAAATGTTTAGTTCAGGAAAGAAACCAAAGCAGAAACACAAACAACTTCGATCAAAAGGAGAAGGGACAGGTGAAGGCAGCTGATGAAGACATTTCTTTGCGTGGATCTAAGCTAGGTGGAGGTTCTACATGCACCTGGGGACCCAAGTGCGGGGGTCCTTGGGACATGTGTCCGCAGGAGGAAGGCACTGACTGGCTGTGTGCACATGTGTGTGACTTGGTGTAGGTCTGCTCCACGTCTGCACTGGGACTTGGGTTTGCTCCTGAGGCTGGAACACTGGCGTGTTGTGACGAGGCTACGTTGACAGGCAGTTAATAAACGTGCTAGATATGCATGCACCGTATGTTCTTGTTTACAGATCTATTTTCAAAGCTAAAGAGCATGGAAATGTCTGCTCTGTTTTTATCATTTTGAGTAAAAACGTTTTTGCTTTTTCTGCCAATTACATTTAAACTCATTTTACACACCTAAGAACAAAACTTAGCAAATATGTTCCTGGGTTTAATGTCAGCTCAAGGCAAGAGGACTTAAGTAACTTTCCGCTAGAGATTTAAACCTTATTTTTGCCTTCTTTTATGGGGAAAAAAGATGGGGTGGGAAAATAGAAATGCCATATATATATATATATATATATATATATATATATATGGTATATAAATTTTTTTAAAAAAACTACTATACAATTGCCTTTTATACATTTGAATACTGTTGGTGCGAGAACATAAAAATGTATTCACTTGGTTTTTTCATAAAATGATTATTCCATATGAAAATTTAACATATTTATACCATAATTAAAAATCTAGTAATTGAATTACTTTTAAAAGTAATATTTTGATGCAAATGAAGCTACAAGTTAACTGGCTTTTAAGGAATAGCTACTTGCTTAGCTTTTACCACTTTATAGGAAGCCAGACCAAACTTTGAGAACATAAGAAATTATCAATACCATACAGCAAAGCAAGCAAACCTATTTCCCGCTTTCCCTCCAGATTTACCAGCCTCTTCTGCATCAAGGAGATATAGAACACACTCATTTTTAGAAAAGAAACTGAGAGGGAATAAACACTCCTCTCTGAAAATATAATGAATACAGATTTTGCCCCAAGGAATTTTTATCACTTGGAAATATAAATTTCATTCAACTGTATTCATAAGTCATATGCACCTCTTTCTTCCCCATTGGAATAAATATGAGTGTGCCATTCATTCAAGAGCCTGAAATGGTTGTTAAGTGTAGGCTAGAGTAAGGTGAGGGCAAGATGAAATTAAGATGGGATGTAAACTCTCATCTCCCTGTGTTGATTTAAAATAAATACCTAGCAGTTCCCCAAACATCGAATTAATGCACATACATGAGGTCTGACAATTAAGTTCGCAAACTCATTGCAACGATGTTGCTAACCTTTTTGATATCAGAGGGATTATTCATTATGAATTTGTTCCAACTGGACAGTTAACCAAGTTTACTATTTAGAAGTGCTGAAAAGGCTGCGTGAAAAAGTTAAGACAACCTGAACTTTTCACCAACAATTCATGGCTCTCGCATCACGACAATACACCAGCTCACACAGCACTGTCTGGGAGGGAGTCTTTAGCCAGTAAACAAATTGTATTGGAACACCCTCCCTACTCACCTAATCTGGCCCCCAATGACTTCTTTCTTTACCCAAAGATAAAGGAAATATTGAAAGGAAGACATTTTGCTGACATTCAGGACATCAAGGGTAATATGATGACAGCTCTGATGGCCATTCCAGAAAAAAAAAAAAAGAGTTCCAAAATTGCTTTGAAGGGTGGACTAGGTGCTGGCATTGGTGCACAGCTTCCCAAGGGGAGTACTTCAAAGGTGACCGTAGTGGTACTCAGCAGTGAGGTATGTAGCACTTTTCCTAAGATGTGTGTGAACTTAATTGTCTGCCTTGTATGATGTATGTATTAAAAACTAAGTGTAATCCAAGTGTAGTTAACATTCAAGGTTAGATGTACCAAAGTGCTCATACAGGATACTACTTCCTTTCAGCAGCTTTGAGGACCTCCAGTTTATAGGACTTATGAGATAGATTCAACTCTCCTACTGGCAAATTTTTGGGTTTCCCTATTGCCCCCTTCAGAGAGCTTTGGAGCATGTAGAACTAAGTGTCAGTTTCTAGGCATCCCTGTGGTCACCGTTCTTTTTCTAGATCTTGCCTCTGTCAGGTGAGGATGGAGTCAGTCTCCAAGCTCAGGAGAAAAGACCTTGTTAATTAAGTTAGTGTTCATCTTCTGGCTCCCCCATTAGTTGGAGCCACTTAGCAGCCAGTCCCTAGCTGGCCCAGACTTTAAGGATCCAATTAAAGCCTTGACATCGTCTTCTTGTGGGGAGGTCCAGGGTGGCTTCTCCTTCTGGAGAACATAGGATGTGAAGAGAAATACACATTTGATTGACCATCCCTTCCCAGCGTCTGACAACTTGTAGGCCTCATCATGCCATCTTCCTCAACAACAGCTTGTTTTGCCCTGGACATGTTCCCTTAACATACCCACAGCTCTCCTAATCCGAAGGTGGTAGTGGGCAAATGAACTATTCCTACACCTGAGAAATGGGGGACTACCCCATCACTTTTGTTCTCTTCCTCACAAACTTCTCTGTGAAGGGGACCTGCAACCTGATCTCTCCCTTTCCTAACTACCCTTTTTGAACACCTAAAATGGCACCCACTGTCACTCGTGCTGAAATTCATTCAAGAGCCTGAAATGGTGAAGGTGAGATTAAGATGGGATATAAACTCCCATCTCCCAGTGATGATTTAAAAATACCTGAGCAGTTCCCCAAACATTGAGTTGATATGTACATATGACTTATGTATTATAAAAACTAAGTGTAGCCCAAGTTAATATTCAAGGTGAGATGCACCGAAGTGCTCCTACAGGTGCAGATCCCAAAGCACTGGTTGATCAGTACTTTTTGGAAGACCCTAGAAATTTAAAATGCTGTCTTCCAGGATTTTAAGTTAAATGGACATCTTGCTCAAACCCTTCAAACAGGGCAGGAAATATTGGTAAATCCCAAACAAATGCATTTCAGGAGGCCCATCCCACAGGTGACATCTTGTGTTTGCACTTATTCCCCCTCGCAACTAGTAAATATCTCTACTTTACAAATATTAGCCAACACCCCACCACAAAGAAATAAAAAAAAAAGGACCAGGTGTTATCCAATATAAATTTGTTTTTATTGAAGCAGCAGTCACATGACTTTATATCTAGCCTTTAGATTAGGCCTGACAGTGAGTCAGCCCTAAAAAATGTTTCTTTTTGCACTAAGAGACATTACATGTTTACATACATCATCCAGTATTGGAAATGAGCAGACTCAAACACAACATGTGTCGGTTACCTGGGAGGTACAGCCCCACTGTTTGTGGTGTTCATATATTTTACAGATACTCCCAAAGACCATTACTAACGGGTTGAAAATTAAAAGAAAATACAGCTACACCAAACCATGAACACAGTAATCAAAGACAGCAGCTTATACACTTTTAAAAAAACTTGTCCCTTCCAGGATGCTTTCTTTCTTTTCAAAGCAGTGTCTGCAAAGCTTCCTCTACATCAAATCCAAAGGTTTCCAAGATGGAAGCTGCACCTCTTGGGGCTACACAATGGGAAAAGATCATTTGAAAGAACGAGAACTAATGTTCATATTTTGATTTTTATAACAAAGATCCATGTTTCTCTAATTGGAGGAACGGTGATGGTGATGTGACTACATATTGCAGTGACAAAGTAGGTAGGGTGAAGAAAAAGAGGGTTGGGTACTGAAATAAAGACCACACACTTGTGAATTTTTATTTCATTTCCAGGCTAACCTACTTTTTATTTAATGCAAATTACAGTACCAGTTAACTATTTCCAAACCAAGTCACATAGAACGAAATGTATTTACAAGGGAATGGGGAAAGGGAAAAAAACCATTGAGCATACTTTTCACAAAAAAGTTTATATTTAAAATGAAAAAAAAATCAGTCACAGAGGCATTCAAGTAGTAATAATGTTATACAGGTTTTGCTTTTCCTTTATATCAAGACAGATTTGCACAAGTGTTTGCAATAGTTTGTTTACAACCCACAGTCCTTTATATATATATATATATATATATAATAAAATTTTAATTTGTTTTTAAGATGGAAGTGGTCACACTAATTGGTATGTGTACAGGCCCAAGTGATCCATCGGCAACACATTTATAAATGCAAATTTTACAGGCAAGCACATTTTCATACATCTATCTGTATCTGCCTGTAGACAGATATAGTAAGAAGAAAAAAAAACTTCAAAAAAAGAACACAAGGAAGTCTACTTTGTCAAGCTAACCCCTTATGTACTGGTTGTCATTTTGCTTTTATTGCAGAGGTGCAAAATGGAGCAACAACCTTGAAAACGTCATCAGCCTTGTGAAAATAATCCAAACCCCAGGGATTACTTTCAAAGCCTCTCAAACGTAGACCTGTCTGGGACTCTATTCTGCTTCTAGTTGTCTCTCTTTATTTTCAGTGGCTCAGGTTTCTACCAGAAAAGACAGATGTTATTGTAAAGCATGCTTAGTTTATTCTTCTATATAGGGGAGAAAGTGTTCGGCTCTGTGATTAGATGATCTCTAACATGAACAACAGATACAATTTTGGTTTTAAAACAAAGAAAACCCCCCAGACTCCTGGGGATCTGGCATTGGCCAAACTTCCTTTGGAAGACTCCAAAGTTAAATCCCTTAAATAGGAAGGGGAAAAAAATAAGTGAAATGCCAGTGTCTTTATATCCACAGGGATAGAGAATACAATAGTCCTCTCAGAAACCTTTGCATTGGTGCAGACATGATGACTGGTTAGGCAGGCTTTGTTAAAACACAAACCAAAAATATGTATCTAAAAATTAAGAGGACTTAAAAAAAAATGACACGTCACTGGAAAGAAGGTGCAGTCTTCCGCCTTGCTGGAATGAACACATGATGTTTCAAAAATAGCAACCTTTGGTTTGGTAAAGTTTTTCTTCTACTCAAAGACATCTTATATGGAGTAGTTGGAGGCAAAACGAATGATTTTTTTTTTCTTTCAAAAAAGGCCTTCATGATGGGCACATGGTGAGAATTAAACTGATTTTTGAAAAAGAAATGAAAATGTTATTTCCTTGAACATGGGTAGAGGTGGCAGGAGGCTGGGAATGGGCAGGAGCTCCCTCGTTGGAACAGCAGCTCTGTTAGTTCGGCAGCACTACACGCAGTCGCTGCCAGGGATCACACTACAGCATTGTTAGGTCCCTGATGATCACAACCTGGTACTAATAAGAAACTTATTTATCAAAACGAATTCTGTTTCTTTCTCTCTCATGTGTGAGGAAAGGCGATGAGGAGAGAAAGCACGCATGGAATCTGCTGTTGGTAAGACTCATGGTTAGGGTTTGGGGAAGAGACGAGCCAAAGCTAACTTGTTGGTATCCTCCAGCTCTCGGGCTCCCTGGCACCACGCTAAGTCCCTGGATGGCCTACATATGAAACGAAACCGGTCACTGCTACTGAGGAGGAAACAGATGTTCAGAACCAAAGCAAAGGCAGGGCTTGAATGAAACGAGATTATGAACATGGTTTCTTCTTTCCACTCCTGAGCATGGTATTACTGAAATTCACTATGGAGAGGCACAGACACTGTGTTATAAGTGAGCTATTATCTCAAAGAGAAAAGGGTGGAACAGGGAGACATGGATAGAGAAACCAATTAAAATTCTAAAAATGAAAAACAAACAAAAAAATGAACACATGGAAGCGAAGGCACTCCAAACTATATAGATACACTATACATTGCTAGAGTTATTGTTACAATAATACAGGCCGGTACCTACTGTACAGAGTTAAAACTATATGGCTTTAAAAA
This sequence comes from Hipposideros armiger, assembly GCF_001890085.2. NCBI lineage: Eukaryota > Metazoa > Chordata > Mammalia > Chiroptera > Hipposideridae > Hipposideros > Hipposideros armiger. The sequence goes on along the minus strand of NW_017731358.1, from coordinate 8,880,549 downwards.
GCTCGTCTACATTTTGTCTGATTATTAAACAGAATCACTGCCCTGAACAGTAACTTTTTGCTCATTAATAACAGTTCCTGGGTCCACATATTTACATACAAAACAATAAAACTTAAATTTAAAAACATTGAAAGAAAATATAATGTACAAGCTTGAATTTGGTGAGGAGCTTTTTATTATTATTATTATTATTATTATTATTTACAAAAGATATTCAGAGACCCGGATCTCACTTGTATAAAAGAGTTCTGTGATCCCGCCATGATCCTTGAGAAAGAAAAATCACGCGCCTCAGCCCTCTCACACACACAATATAACGAGAGAAAAGCAGCTGCCTTTTCTCTCTTCTTCTGATACCCCACTGATTGGGGAGGAAAGTGTTTTGTAAAACAAGCAGATTTTTATGGACTCCAGCAAGGATACCAAGTCCGGAGTAGTGTCTGTGTCCAGATGTTTGGCTGGGCAGTTTGGTCTGAAAGCAGGTCCATTTCTGTCACAGACCTGTTAGCTTCTTTATAAATCCTTTCTGAAAATGGTCTATCAAAGCCATTCCCTGTAGCAACTATGCTGCCAAATACTTTGATTCAGACCTCTTTCAAATCTTAATCAGCTCTCAGAAGCTCATTATGAAAAGTGAAATTCAATTTGTTTGATTTGGCTTGGCTGAGTGTGTTTCCTTTCTCATGAACTCTGATATAACCAGAGGTTTGAGAAACCCCCTTTCATGGCCTAAGAGCTTAGCTAAACAGTGAGTGAAAACTAAGATGGCTCCCAGCCGCCTTCCTGGGCATTGGTCACTTCAGCAGGCAGTGGGGCTCTCTTGAGAGCCACACACCTTGGGTAAGCGGCAGCACAGGGAGCTGGGACCTGCATGAGGGCTGCCAAGTGACTCCACTTTCAATTCACCTGGAGGGCGAGACCCCTAACATGACCTAAGATGGCAACGCGGAGGGCGGAGGGAAGTTACACACACTCTAGGGCTCAGCTCTGCAGCCCCCCCGTTTTCAGCTAACCTTGGAAGGTGTGGGGAAGGTGCGGGTAAGAAGGAAAGGGGGCCATCACTCAAGTGATCTTTAAATGTAAAGTACAACTGATTGTGCCTTAAAGATTCATAGGTCAAGTAATGGCCCATAAGCACCAAGGTGACTAAGGTTCGTTTTAGAGTATATAAGGCCCACAAAGATGTCAACCTTAAAAGTATAAAACAAACTATTTGTGAAAATCTATTTCCTCACTGCAAACATAATCCTTCAGTCCTCCTTGCTTTCCAAGGAATATTGCTTTTTCTTCAAAAACAGAGACTGATTCTTACACTGTTCACTGATACACAAAGAAAACAGGAACAAAAACTCTTAAGTGGGTATGGGGGGGCAACATCCTTCTCACGCGCCAACCAATTTTGATACTGGACAAAACAAAAACGAAAACGAAAAGGAAAACAGAAACAAAATGCAGTACTGAATCTATGTATATATAACATATATACAGACATTTATATAATCAACTTTCCTATAAAGTCAGCAGGTACAAGTGACTGTTTATATCATTTTGATGTGTAGTTTTAATATTCCTACTACCATCTAAAATCATAATGGCCTATCTGACATGCATCAATAAATAAAATTTAAAAAGCATGAGGTTAAAAAAAGCTGAAATTAAATACAGATTCTAGATTTGGATTTAAAATTAGAACTATGTGCAGAATGTGGCAATTTCTGCAAGCTCGATCTGCAATTAAAAAAATATGAAAATAAACCAGTAGACTGTTACAGTTCACATTATTTAACTATAATGTCCTCTCAAGTGTATCTTTCCGAGGGAAGCAACTTTAGGAAAAAATCTGGACTAATTCATTCACAGTGGTGAGATCTGCCCCTGGCCTGTCGCCTTTCTCCAGGCTCATCAGCTTTTGACCTCTGCAGCCAGAGTGGCCCTTTTCAGTCTTCTTCTAGGTCACTTGTTTAAAACTGTACTAAGATCTGCAGAGAACCTTTGGTCAAACAAAGACCCACCATGGAGCGCCTCTGCTCCTCCTCTGACAGCCTCCTATCAAAGTGTCTCCACCACTAGCACTGATTAAGAGCAAAGCAAAACCTTAACCGATTAAAAATCTTCCCTTTAGAGTTTCAAACTTTATTGACATCCCTGGGTTACAAACGATACACATTTCCTTTTGTCTGCCACACCTGCCACCAACATGCCAAAGGCAAGTCTTCAAACACCCGAGGCTATGGATTAGTTTTACAAGTGACACTGAAGTCCCCATGGAGTTACACCTGCTAAGCTCCCAACCAATTTCAAGCTGTGCACTATACCAAGGTCTTACACTTGACTTTAAAAGAAAACAAAGTTCACAGAAACTTTAGCACAGAACAAAGTTTTCTTCTTTTGTGGAAGGAGCATGAGGCAGGAGTCCTGTTTTTTAAGAATACAACAGCAGACTTTCGATAAAAAGATTGTCGTGGGAGAGAGATTTTGTGTTAGTGCTCCGCTTTCCCCTCCCCACAACCCCTCCCACCCCGGGTCGTCCTCAAAGTGAGAATACAATGAAATTGGTTTGTATTTATAGATATTTTACAAGGTTAAATAAGAACAACAATAATAAAAAAAATTGAACACTAAAATGAACAGGTTTTTTTCTCTTTTTAATTTTCTTTCCAAACGTGACCAGTGTTGCTGAGTGACACTCAAGTAACTGGTGGATTTTCCTGTGCAGCTGGCTGCTCGGGACTGTTCAGGTGGAGTTGGAAGCTGATGCAGAAGCGGCGTTATTGGTCTGCCCACGGTCTCCAGCATTAGCATCTGCAAATCAAAAGTTTCGAGAGGGCATGAGCAATTCTAGAACACCCCAAAGAGAAAAGCACACTGCCTCCACTGCAGACTGGGAGCTGTGTGGTCTTCCAAGCTGTATCTGGAATGCTATTTTAAGCGTGGCCAATGCTCTGAAATCTGATTTCTTTCTGCTTAGAGCTAAGTCCATGCCTTGGCCTAGTGCCAGTGCAGACGATACTGGTTCTGAGTAAGCTACAGACTCAGGTAGCCAGAGACCATTTCTGCCACAGCTCTTCCAACAGCTGGGATCAGCAGTGTACAAGTAACTCAGGTAGAGTCTAACTCACTTGAAAATGCACAGCTGGAAAAACTTGCTAAAAATTCGGAACCATGTTACAATATGCCATCTACTTAAGTGGGTAAAATGGGTGGAGGTGATACAAGTAATATGGGTCAGTGTTGACAGGGAGAAGTGCTACACGTAATACATAAATCAAACTCCGCTGCTGGCTTTCTAAGTAAAGCCTCTTTGTTATTCACAGAAATGGAAAACAATCAGCAAAAAAGAAACACCCTCTGTAGTACCAATTCACTTATTCAATAAAGCATCTTGTAGTCAAATATCTTGGCACTAAGCTTGATTTGCCTAATCCTTTAGAAATACATGTAACTTTAACTTTCACCCTTTCCCCCCTCTAAAGGTCCAATATTATTTCACAGTATCCATTAACATTTCAGTGGGTATTTAATCGTGTCCAGATTGGCTCTGCATCTCAGGCATGCAATAGACTGTTATTTCAGTGGCTGGTCTATTGCATCCCTGTCATCTCATGCATGACTGGGAATATACTGCTGGGCCAATTTTCTCCCAAACACTTCATGTTAAGCCATGGGCAAAAAGAAAAGTGGCTTGATGGGGGAGGGCAACTTCCAAGAGCCACCTCCCTAGAAGTCATACCACCTGTGGCCATGAAGGCTGGTGACACCAAAAAACAGACCCAGAATTTCTGTCTCTCTAGAGCCCGTAGCTCTCCTCTATCCTGTGACTGTAAACAATCTCATGGCTGAATGCAACATTCAGTCTTTGGAGTTTTCTACTTTGAATTTTTAAATTAGAGCGAGAAACAAAAGACCCCAAGGACACACAGGGATTCTTAAGGATTAGCTGGTCAGTTTATAATTTCAGTGGCCACTCTATAAAAACTATACCTCTTTTCTAAATTCCTGATCTTAAAACAATCTGCCCTTATAAGCATTTAACTCAGCCTTTGGAGGAGAAATGTTTACCTCTCTTAATTTGAATGGTTATGTTTAATTTAGTTAATTTGCTTCAAAATAGCTATAGTTGCTTCCAATCCTGTTTTCATATAAGTAAGTACAGACATTATGGCACCAGGGTCCATGCATTAGCTTCTTACTGCCCATGGCATGTAGTCATATTAACTCGCTAGTGTGACACATCAACAGGTGGCAGAAGAGGGTATATGACAGAGCTTATTCTCCAAAGGCAGGTAAAGAGCCTATTCCAATAATCAGCAAGTAGCTGTGTCTAATACTTCATTCATGACTCCTGGTCTTTCTTGGATATGCCTTGCTTGGCAGGAGTTTTTCCCACAATGATCACCCAAATTCTGGGCATCAACAATAAACTAACATCAATTCCTGTCCAGGCCACATGTTCCTACAAGTCTTTCTCAGGAAAAACATTCATTTTCATAATTAGGCACAGGGTGCATTAAAAACAACAGCCCAGAGAAAGCCTGAAAGGCCTCAGAGCTATGTCACACTGATAACGTTCCTCACAAACCCCAGCTTACTGCAGCATTTCCTGTGCTTTGGATGGTACTCAGAACCTATGCATGATCATCATTAAACAGAACTTATCTCTCATTTTCAGTATGTGAAAATGACAGGTCAAACTGTCATATTCTGATTTTCCCCAGCACTTCAGAGATTCCCTCATCATCAGGAATTTATCTGCGTGACCACGACATCAGCACGGTTAGCAGCTCTGGCCATGACAGCATCAGCTACGTCGGCCACTACCCAGCAAGGCCCAACTACATGGTCACCCAGCCCATTACATTCATCAGCTCTTTGACAAAATCCTATTTAGCTACTAATCCGCAGATGTCCTTTCACTGGTTACTACCTGTGAACTTATGACATTCCCCAAACTAGTCTCTGCTTCCTTGGATAAATTCAAGGCTGTTTGTATGATCAAGGCTGTTTGTATGATCATAATAAAAAGCATAAGCCTTTTAAGTGGGCACATAACCAAAAATGAATTCACCTTCTGAACAATAAAATTTGAAGACACTCAGGCTCCTCAGGTTTGTAATTTAATGATCTCCTATATTTTTCTCTGAATTATTTCCAAATCACGTGACGAGTTAACATTTAACAGCTAATTATATTATAAATATCGTTGATACCTAAAGTCAAAGCACTGTACTCATTCAGAAAAAACAACAACAAAAAAAAACCCCAAACCAAAAAACCTTAAAATCAAATTATACAGGTCCTTGCTGAAAAAAAGAACAGACTTCTCTGTTTTTCAGAGGGAGACAAAGTACAGAGAGGAGAAAAGCAAAAACAAAACAAAACAAAACAAAATGTGAAGTTTTACAAACTCAACAGTCGCTCCAACAGACCACTTGACTTACTGAACAAAGCTACTTGTTATTCTTGGTACATGCTTATTTTGCTCCTATGGTCAATTCTATAAACTTATTTTACCATAATTGAATTAATATGGGCCTTCTGTAATAAAAATGTTCATTAATTTAAAATTCTGATGAACTGGATGATTTGGATGTTTACTGTAATTTCTGTAACTTTTCTTCTCAATCATTTATAACTCTTTAGCAGCAGCAAAGCTCATTTTGTTTCTCCTGCATTTCCTTCTTTACAGTCATATTGGTAAAAGTGGTGTTAACTGGCATTACGGTTTACAGGATAGGTTAAGATCTTCTGATTACAAAGCATCCAATCCAACTACGAATCACCAAAGGTTGACTATATAGTCTCTTGTTTTTAATCTTGAGGTGCTCTTCTGATATTCACACTGACAATCTCTCTTTAATTCAATTCCACAAACATTTATCGAGTATGAGACCTAGTTGTACAACTTAGTAGCTGTGTGATTTTGGAACACGTTACTTAACCTCTTTATCCCTCAATTTCCTCATCTGTAAAATGGTGGTAATACCACCTATTTTTATAAAGTAAGGCTCATGAAGTGTTTAGCATGGTACCTGGTTTATAGTAGTTGTTCAATAAATGGAATGGTAAAAGAGACATCTAAATATACACACATTTATAGTTGCGTGTGACTTTGGTAACCACCATCACCACCATAGTAAGTATCAGTGGCAGCAGTTGTTAATCTCTGAGTCCTTACCAATGTGCCAGGCTTCATACTAAGTACACGGTATCATTTAGCCTACACAGCAACCCCAAGAAATAGGTACAATTATTACCTCCACTTTGCAAATGGCAACACGGAGGCCCAAAGTAATACATGTAAGGTTGCAGGGCTAACAAGTGGGATTGCTGAGCACCCGAGGGACAGAGGAAGAGAATGGTGACTTTATGGGCAGTACGGAACAGCAGAAAAAATTTCCTAGCAAAGGGAGAAAAGGGCTTAAGGGGACTTTCATTCAGACCTAACCCCTACAAATCCACTGTGATTTCTAGAAGCCTATTTCTAGTATCCAAAAGGGTTACTACATTAAAACACATCAGTGAATTTATAATAAGAAGAATTAAAGGTATAGTTATTTTATTTTTCTAATTTTCAAACAGTCTGTATGGGTATATAGTTGCAAGTGTTTTGGAAAGAACTATAGAGCTGAGAGTTTACTGACTTCCTAGCTTCCTAGAAACCAATGCCCACTACCACCCTTCTGATGCTCCTACAGTACAAGCAAACAAACAAACGATAGACTTGAGGGGGAATGGAGAGAATAATCAGCTTTGGGAGAGAAAGGTGTAACATCATTCTTATACATTGTGGTAGCCACCTTTCAAAATGGCCCCAAAGAGTCATGACTCTTGGTGTCTATGCCCTAATGGAGTCCTCTCCTCCAGTGAATAGGGTTGGCCTGTGTAACCAATAGGATACTGCAGAAATAATGATGTGTGACTTCCAAGGTTGGGACATAAAGGACACTGTGGCTTCCACCTTGTCTTCCTTCTTGGACCACTTGGTCTAGGAGAAGCCAGCTGCCACAATGCGAGACCCTCAAGTAGCACTATGGGGACATACACACGGTGAGGGACCGAGGTCTCCCACACACAGCCAGTAGGGATTCACCAACTATGTGAATGAGTCATCCTGCAAGTTTACCTTCCAGCCCCAGGCAAGCCTTAAGATGTCTGCAGCTCTGGCTGACATTCTGACTACAACCTCATGAGAGGTCCTGACCTAGAATTGTCTGGCTAGGCTGCTTCTGAATTTCTGACCAACACCAAAATAATGTTTATTTTGTTTAAAGCTTCTAAATTTTAACCAATACATACATACATGTCAAAGAATTTAAATACCAGTTAGTGTTTATGCTCACAAGCTCATGACAGCACTACTGACCAGATCCCTCTACAAAATTAGGTATGCTCTTAATAAACTATACAACACAAGGAAGACTGCATCATATGGCCAATTGTTTTTCCCTAATCTTAAAATGAGTCTATGGTTATAGGCTTTTGTACTGGATGTGACAAAAGGAATTTGTGCATGTATTCATTGAAACCAATTTTAGTCTGTGTGACTTTAGAGGTAAAAATGACAAGTTGGGCAGTCCCACAGTGAAGCCGACGGTGAAGCCCTAAGGTATCAGGTCACCACAGAGTTCATGAGGCTGCGATTTTGTTCTAGAGTAAATTTTTACATGCAAAATTACATATATGATACACATATATTTTTCTAGGAGAGGATTCATCCCCCCCCTCCACCCCCGATTCACAGAGATCTGTAAGAGTTGCTGGATAACTGAGTCCTGGATTTGATGGGCAGCTGTCTGAATACTGAGGAAACTACTCCACCTAGTTGACCAGGTCAGAAACCAAAAGTGTCTGACCTAATGTGCACATGGGGAGGGGAAGGAGAGTAAATGGAATGGCCACATTTATAAACTGCAGCTGAAAGGTTTAAATAAAAGGAGGAGAAAACAAGGAATTCCAGCATTCCAGAACTAGTGTTCTGACAGTGTCCACTGTCAGCAGCAGTGATGGGAAAGTTCTATCTGCACGCTCTAAGAGTGGAGCCGTGTGCTACATATGATTAAGTTTGAGATTAAATAAAAATTTAGTTCCTTATTTATCCTAAGCACGTTTCAAGTTCTCAAAAGCTACAAAATCATTCAATTTTTAATATTTTTATTATTGGTGTATTAATCAAAGAGCATATTTCAGATATATCAAATCCTTTTTGTTTTACATGGACTTAGTATATTTGGGAATTTACAAAGTATACTTTTAATTCCTTATTTTCTTTATTATGCCCTCCCAGACTCATTTTATATGTTTCTATTCACCAGCTATCCTCTTTCTATAATAGTTAGAAAATGTCTCATGAGAGGTCAACTTCTCTAAAAGATAAAATTTTAGCAGCTTGGGATGTTATTTACACAGTGTAGCTACCTCAGGATGTCCCTATTCAAGCTGTCCTAAGTGGCAATGCCACTACTGTAAAACCATGTCTCGGGTAGTAGTGTTTTCACTGATGAGTGGAACAAACAAGATCATTACAGAGTATCAAAGGTATACCCTAAGCTTATATTTAAATTGAAATCACGATCTACACTAATAAAATTGAAGTATCACCTGTAAGGTGAAGAACTCCATTTTCATTTTTCTCTTTATGTCTACTATGATTCTGACAATTTTGCATGTGTAATAATGAGGGAGAGGGAGAGGAATCCTCAGCAAAGCCTCATGACCTCTCTTTTTCCTATTATTCTGAGGGAAAAGTTATGGCACAAGACACCAAGGTGGCTTCAGTCATTTCAAAAACAGAACTGAAATTCAGACACCAGCAAGACAACCACTCCAGCAGACTGACTGGAGGGCTTGTCAACAAGCCTGTTCGTATTTGATGGGCCAGCAGCAGAGGCCCTAGCTCTGAGCAGCGCACACTGTAATTAACGGCTGCTATTCAGAGTAGGGAACTGAAGGCCACTTAGGACACAGAAATCCGTTTCATCTTTTACGTTAAAAAATATAATAATTTAGGAACAAAGAGCAAGAAAAGGCATATAAATATAAGCAGGTGACTTCAGGCGAGTGGCTGAGGAACACTGGAACACCTGGAAGAAGGTCTGATAAGACATTCACCGATAAGATTTTACATTACTCTTGCAGGTAGGGGGAAAAACCCTGGTAAAATTTTAACTTAATAGGCTAGAACACGGTTTGCAAAAAAAGAAAGTTTCCTAAAAGTGAAACTTAGCACTGTGCTGGTAAAATAATGACTAAGCTAATGACTTGAGTTATCTATATATTAACTTGCCAAGTGAACCTGAAACCCTGACACAGGGTAGATACCACCTCACTGGTGTCAGTGAATTTGTCAAACTGGCATATGTGGATGGAAGTTTGTATTTCAAACACAGAGCCAATAGGAGGAAGTGGGTATAGCACTGTACCTAAAAAAGACACCCACATTCTTTGGCTACCACGCTGGTAACGCCTAAAAATAAGCATGAGCACACTGTGCCTTTCCCACCCCGACTCTGGGCTGGCTAGCGTGAAGGGAATGGAGAAATGGAAAAAAGTGCACTGCCAGTGGGCAGTGTAAACTGGGACAAGCTTTCTGGAAGGCAGTTTGAGAACATGTATCAAAAATTTAAAAATTCTTCATACCTTTTGACTCGGCAATTCTACTTCTAAAAATTGGGACACAACCCAAATATCTAAAAATAAGGAATTAGTTAATAAATTATGGTACAGGCTTAGAACACCAGCTAAATATTATATAGTCATTTACTCCCATCCCCCAAATAGCATAAACCCATTTAAAAAAGCATGTCTCTCTGTCCATTCATATATAGACTAAAATATGAAATAGTTACCTTTGATTATCTATGGAAGTGAGACTATGGGAGATATTTTTTCTAAAACAACTATATATACTATGTTTTTAATAGAGAAAAAACCTTGGTTTTTTTTTTTTTTTAAGCTGTATACTTTCATGGAATTCCACATACATATGGATTAAGATAGAACAAACAGAAAGAACAGGGTTAGGAAGAGGAACACCTGAGGGCATAGCCTGCAGATGCTACAGCTAAACAGGACGTGGACACAGCTTTCCCAATACACACTGTGAAAGTGGCACACAGGCAAAGCGAGAGTGTGCTTGGGGAGGGGAAGTGGGATGGGAGTTGCTGTTTTAGAAAAGCAGGAATTTGATACACTGACTTAATTTAACATTTCATCTCTTAAAATCAGTGGAAACGAACAATGAGAGTAATTATTATGGGTTTAATTCTGTCCAATTAGGAAGAACTGGCTGGTGGTATAGAAGGTGACAGGAATTCTGGGGTAAAAATAACTGTAATAGTTAACGAAAGAAGATCACTGGCTCTGGCTAAATCTGAACCATGACTTTAAACAAAATGGATTTCAAAAAGTTCAGAGAACAAATAGGTATGCATTTGTGGCTAGAGGCTTCAAAAAGGGCTAATAACTAACAAAACCCAGAAAATTATAAAAAATGAAATTTTGGCCAAGCAATTGCAAATAATCTCAATGCAAAGTAGAGGGAGAAGAACCAAAGAAAGCAACTAAAAGGGTTTTCTCTGATGAGCTCATATTAAAAATAATATAACTTTAAGAAAGGCACATATCCAAGGAATAGAAAATAATAATGTGAACCTGTAAGAACAGGCTAGGTTTCATTTAAATAAAGTAACAGCAAAAGGTTTTCAAGCAAGATCAAGAAAAAGTTAAGCCCCCTGACCAGGTAAAAAGACAGAGAAGACAGACCTTGTCCAACTCCTATCATGATTCCCTTTTCTGTTAGAAGGGTTTTCAACCTGGAAAGGATATAACAAAAATCCTAATAAACAAAACGCAGCCCAAGAAAGGTGAGGGCAATCTACATATTTAAATGTCTTTAAACCCAGAATCTATATAGAGTCCAAGAAACAAATTCTAACATCGATTACAGATATTCACAGTTTAGAAATATCTAAGCACTAGAAATTTCCCTAAGTCTTAAAAAAATATTTTATTTTCATCTTTGATAGTTAACACCTTTTTGACAGAAAAGAATCTGAAAGTTTTCTTGACAACAAAGTATTTTACAAAGTTTTTCATAACATTATTATATGTATTGTAAGGTTGGTCTGTAGCTAAGCAAACAACAAGAGGGGTAACCAATCACTCTGAGACCACTAGAAGGATTATCTCCAGTAAACCTTACCTGGTCCCATTTAACTTGTTTTATCAATTTCAAAAAAGGCAAAAAAAAAAAAATCTGTAGTAGGCCCTGCCTTGTCCTGTTTGATAGATTTTATTAGTTGCTTGGATAGAGGCAAAAATTGATGTTTAGGAAATGTGCAGATGATATACAATTGTAAAGAAAACTTAACACCCTGACACGTCAGAACATTTCAGGGTTAAGATTTAAAATTCTCATTAGTATGGAAGTCATGTTAGCCATTATTAAAATTTGAAAGATTTGTGGTGCATGGATTTTGGTTGGTTCTACATAACCCCAGAGTTCAATCACTCAGTGGAAGAAGGTATAGGGGGGCAAATTTCAGGGTGAATAAAGGATAAACTTTCTAACAGAGTGATACAAAGATGGAATGTGCTCATTCTTGTGGTTATGAGCTTCCAGTTAGTGAATATATACATAAGCATGGGATAGATGACTAGTTCTCAGTGGATAATGAGAGGTGAACTCAAATCAGTGGTTTTCAAATCTGCTTTAATAAAAGAACCACTGCACTGAAAGAAGCCTTACCCAGAAGACTAATATACAAAACAAATAAAGAGAAAACGGCTCTAGTTGAAATTCCCCACCATACCACATCAGATCAGAAAGTCTCCAAAGTGGTTCATTTTTGATTAGTACAACTACAACTTCTCAAGATTTATTATTCTAGGTGGTCTAGATGAATGGTCTCCCAAATGGAGTGAATGAGCGGATCTGTTGGGGGTGTGGAGAAAATCAGAATTTTATATATATCAAAATAAGAAATTATATTTTATGGATTGATAGTAGTATGTATAATTTTCAAGAGTTTCTCATGTCAATCAGAGAGAGCCATGATCAACTATAATGCTCCCTGATACTGAGGTATTTTAACAACAATTTTAAAAGATGTGAAAGTTTTTGAGAGAAAAAAAAAAGGTCAACGTCCACACCCACTAATTTAAGTTTTAGTTTTTGTATGTTTCTATATAGTCCCTATCCACATGCAAACACACATTTTGGCAGTTACCAACATGGTACATAGGATTTTTAGATTTTCTCCACATAAGTTGAGATGCATATTTCCACAAATATCCTATAAGCTTCGTAATAATTTTTTATGGTTACATAAAAATGGAGATTCATAATGTATTGAAACAATTACCTACTGTTGACCATTCAGATCAGATTGGCTTTTTGTTATTATCAAATTATTCTTATTTATATCTTTGTACATGGTAGCTTTTGTCCTTCTGTTAGATTTATCCTGAAGTTAAGATTCCTAAATGGGGATTAGTGAACTAAAACAAAGTATGAAGTCTGATGGTTCTTGTTATACACAGTAATGCTTTCCAATGAGTCTTAATCAGTTCACCTGCAGTCACTACCTGAACCTTGAACACAACACTAGCTAAGTACTCTGTACACTTTATAGCTTACTTCTCCGAACTCTACGCAGTGAGTATTTACTGTTCCTGTTTTATGGATAAGGAAACTGAAGCCGAGAGAGCATGTATACCAGGTGAGATCAAACAATACACTGAATGTTTAAATAAAAAATAAAAATTTATTACAGTAAGTGACAAATTTCTAATAACCCCCTACAAAATACTCCCCCCTTGCTTCGAACACACTTATCCCGTCGTTCTTGCCATTTTCTGAAGCAGTTCTGGAAGTCCTCTTTCGTGAGTGTCTTTAGTTGTGCTGTCGTGGCTGCCTCCATGTCCTAAATCATTTTGACTTTGGGGAAGAGCCAGAAGTCGCACAGTGCCAGATCCAGGGAATAAGGTGGATGAGGACACACTGTAATGTTTCTATTTGACAGAAACTGCTGTAACCAGAAGTGATGTGTGGAGTGTTGTCATGATGATAGATGATTTACGGCACACTTTAAAACACACCTTCTCTCAAGGTGTAGCTCACACCCAAATGACTGTACCGAACAAGTTGAAACTTGTCATACACTGTTACTAAGGTTTGACATGCCGCTTCCCATATTGAAGATCCCTGCCTTTCCATTAGATGGCACTTGGCAGCAGCATTCACTGTATTTTGTGATCACAACAGGAAGGCTCCATGTCACACATCGCTTCTGGTATGGCTATTTCTGTCAAAGAAAAACATTACGGTGTGTCCTCATCCACCTTATTCACCAGATTCGGCACTGTGTGACTTCTGGCTCTTCCCCAAAGTCAAAATGACCATGAAGGGTAAATGTTTTGAGTTGATTCAGGATATTGAGGCAGCCACAACAGTGCAACTAAAGACACTCACAAAAGAGGACTTCCAGAACTGCTTCAGAAAGTGGCAAGAATGATGAGATAAGTGTGTTCGAAGTGACGGGGAGTATTTTGAGGGGGATTAATGGCAATGTGTCTTTTATTGTAATACATTTTTTTAAAATTTCAACATTCACCATATTTGTTGATCACACCTCGTATTTTAAGGTCTTATTTAAATATAATCCACATCACCAAATTCTTATTTAAAATATATATAACTACATGTATTTGTATTTAAATACAGGCAGCCACTAATGTCATACAATCAATCCATTCATTTAGATGAGCATTTTTTGAGGGACGTTTGGTGACATACGGGGCTCTTACTACTCTGGCTAACACTGAGGGGCACCTAAAAAGTATCCATATGAAACTCAATTATGTTTATTGTTAGAATGGCGATGAGAACATTTATTGTATGTCCTACAGTACCAAATCTAGGACCCTAAGGGAGAAACTCTTCTCAAATAGCAGAGACAGAAACACTTTGCTTCTCTTAAGCCACCAGCGTGCTTTTTATCTAGTGAACAATGGAAAATTTTAATAGGTAACATTTCTTTATTTACTTTAGCCACTAGGAAGCTCAGAGCAATATCTGAAATCCTTTTTGGTCACTATTAAGCTATTCAAGGCCAGCATTTCTCTAAACTAATTTTAGCTCTGCTCTCAGCCTACTAGTCTTCTATTAAATTCCTCACATCCTGATTTACTTCAACTTTGAAGTAAACTCTCAGGATCACAGTCCAAGGCCAGTTTCCATATTTATGTTGAAATCTGATTTCAATATATATAGCAATAAAAATATTTTTGGTAACTACTATAACCTGAATCAAAGCAACTCAAAAATAAAGTTATACTAGGCTCCTACTAGGCAAATTGCCCAAAATCCTTAGTTTATTTTAACTAGTTTTAGTACCTCACATTAAGAAAATTTACAATCATAATTCTCATTTTTATCCACAGTCTAAAGCAATTCTAATAAAACTCCTGGAAATTAGCTCAACAAGTAAATGCATTTAGTTCAGGGTTAGGGCCTATTTCAAGTTTTGAAAATGAATGTACTCTAACCTGAACCAGTGATTTAAGTTTATTAACAGCTCATCTGAGTAATTCTGTCTTCCTTCTAAATAAATAGGTCAGTTTTTCTTATAAACCCTGTATTTTACATTTAAAAATTTAAAGCACATTTCATTACATATGTGATTTTTACAAAATTACTCTAGGAGAGGATTATCACTTTTTACATAAAAGAGAAAACTATTAAGACAATACTAAAACTAATAAAGTTCAAATGACTTTCTCAGGGTAGCATGCATTGATAGAACTAGAACTAGAATAGAGACCTTTCTTTCTGGAACAAAGGTAGGACAAGGACTAGAAGGAAATGTTTTACATCTTTATTACCAATGTTCTAAAAGATTAAGATTTGACAGGAACAACTCTGTGACAGACAACAGATGGATTTTGAGCTTATTGTTGAATGCTAGGAACTAATAATGACAGATTTTATCTCCTGCAGCATAAATGCCCTTAGGCAAAAATGGGTCTGATCCAACTTAGTTCAATGTAATGGATGATTTAATGAAAATAAAGTCAGTTCCCAACATCTGATTTTTGTTAAAAAAAAAAAAAAATTAGGTAGCTTGATTGTACTACCTATTATATTTCCAATTTCATTTTAAACAGCATTCAGCCATTCTTTGGAGGACCTTCAACTCACTCAAAGGTTGGGTATCTTCAGAATATCTGTAATGACAGTGATTCTCACTAAATGAGGCCCCATCATTAGCTGGCTATGGACCAGCACTATACGAAGCTCTACCCTGGGAGATCATGTGGACTTTTAGTTTTTGAAAGACAAGATCTAGTCACATTCTGATCCAAATCTTAGTTAAACGTGTTTGCATTGCAGTTTTAGTCTTATAAAATGATTAAATTCTCCAATCTATATTTTATACTTCTTAAAAATTTGCCTTCTAGTATACTAATATAATTTACGTTCAGGGTGATGAAACTGAAATGAACTACGTTCAATAACATTACATTTATACAGACTGCTTTCTGCTATCAGCATCTCACTTGATATATATAATCAAAAAATTATACGGAAAGTATGACTTTTAAAATAACAAGGTGACAGAATTTAACATTATAATAAGATATTTATACCTTATATAAATAGTAATTACAGAGTCCTTTTGTGCTTTTCGAAAATGTAAAAATATTTTAGTCAACATTTATTCATCTGGCTGTGCTATGTTTTTGATACTTGGGAGGTATTAAATATTCACATGTATCAAATGAAATATAATGGAGGTAATCACAGCAAAAAAACCAATGTATTTTTATAGAAGAGACTTAAGTGTTCTCACCTGAGGCTGCTGTGGCATTTGTAGGGGTTGAAGCAGCTGCTTGAATCCGAGCATGAGGAGGAATAAGGATGGTAGCTAGAGGTGGATTACTTGAAAGTTCTAGAGAAAAGGGAGACACATGTTAGAACTCACTCTTAACTTTGTATGTGAACTACTTTATTGGTAACAATAAATATAAGATACTACATTAAAACACTGGTTTAACAACAACAAAAAGATGTGATAAACCTACACCTGAAACTAAACTAAATCAATGAGCTACAGAGAAAGCCCACAGAAATGTTGTGATACATAACATGTAAACTATCTGCTAAAATTTGAATCTGAGAACTGAAGGTATCTGGGAGAAAGGGATTGGTTAACGTTTGTGAATAAGCATATTAATAGGATCTATTTCCATCTTTCATTAACTTAAATTTACTCGATTTTCCCAAACTATTCTGACAATATTTAACTACAAAAATTGAGGGTGATGGTGTCAGAGAAAGAGTATGACTGTAGTCTGTGTGTCTGTATGTGTTTGCACACACAACCGCATGCACAGAACAATCTACTCAATTGTTTATGAGCCAATGGCAGATAAGATCTATCCAAACACTTGTGGAAACAGGATTTAACAAACATCTGTTTAAAGTCTAATTGCTTTTATCAAAAATAAAAATATCGCTCTTCATTTCTATTTTGCTTTGTTAACCAATAAGACTGTAACTTTTTAAAAGTTTAAAACAGGCTTTTTACTTGCATGTGGAAAGTTTCTCTCTGTCAACTATATACAGACTGGTTTTCTTTAAAGAATCAAGTTCTCTAGATAAGCCTTAAGAGCTAATTTTAAGATGATATTGGATCTAATGATGCAGACAGATAATAAGGAGTGGTGGTGAGCTTGTATATATAAGCATCTAGTGTTAGCTTCAGGTAATGTGACTGTTCCCCCAGTCTGCCCAATATAACCCTAGTTTATTCTTTTTATTCATTCCAGCCTTTAACCAGTGAGTGTTCCTTTTGACTTTAATAAATGTCAGTTTGGAGGAATCATTACACGACCATACTATTAGCTACAGAAAGGTGTTATCCCCTGAGCTACGGTATCCATTTTGACAATTCACAGACATGGCATGGGATTTTGAAAATTAGGAAATAAGTTTTTTTGTTTTTTAATTAAAATAAAATCCACATAATATAAAATTCACCATTTTAAAGTGTATAACTTAGTGGCATTTAGTACTTTCACAATCTTGTACAACCATCACCTCTATCTAGTTTCAGAACATTTTCAGCACCTCAAAGGGAAATCTCCAAGCAGTCACTTCCCATTTGTCTCTCCTTCTAGCCCTTAGCACGGGAAATGTTTGAATGCAGTAGTTTAAAAATGTTTTCTGGTCCAAAGCCCCTGTTAATATTGAGTTATTCAACTTAGTATTAAATGTCTAAATTTTGCACTAAATTAAGATGCTAAATGATACCCAATTCTGGTAAAAAGAGACAACAAGTAGATGCCAAAATTTGTGAAAAACGAATAAGCAGAAAAGCTTAAAACTGAGAGAAATTATTCATTATTCTTTCCCTTTAATTGAGATGACTTAGGTCAGTTTGTAACAGTCTTCCCTGGGAAGACAGTTGAAAAACCACCACCTTAATGATCAGGTTCAAAGAGATGCTATTTTCTCATAATCAGCTTTAGTGGCTGTTTTGGGTTTCACAAAGGAACAGAAAAATCAAGTCAGTTCAATTTTAATCTAGAGTCTTGTTCCTCGGAAAGCAAAATAATCTCAATTGCCATGGCTGATGACTTTGTGGTTCTAGGAATAAAAATAAATGTAGAATGTGGTAGTTACTCTCAGTAATCTAAAAGTGAAATTTACCATCCCAATTAAGATTACAATCTTCGAAAAATAGAAAGGCTTCTTTTAAATCCATCAATCTACCTACCCACCGGCACCACTATCTACCCTACCCACCCATCCACTGAACAATACTGAACATGAAATAAGGTGTTAGGTCCCATGACAGAGGAAAAGATAGTAATTGTCTTTGTCTGATCAACAGAAATAGAAAAAGGAAAGACAACCAGACAAACAAGCTGGCAAGAAAGGCATTCAACCTATTCAGGAATCGGGCACTTTTAAATGAAAAGATCTCTATGACCAAGTGCCCTACGTCTGAAAGAATATCTAAAACAGGAAAAGATGACAAGACATTTTAATAAGACTTTTTGACAAAGCTACTTTGAAGATAATCTTTAAAATAAACTGAATATCAGGGTCTGTGGTCACTTTACTTATGATCCATGCTGTCC
Source organism: Hipposideros armiger (assembly GCF_001890085.2). Classification (NCBI taxonomy): domain Eukaryota; kingdom Metazoa; phylum Chordata; class Mammalia; order Chiroptera; family Hipposideridae; genus Hipposideros; species Hipposideros armiger. The sequence goes on along the minus strand of NW_017731358.1, from coordinate 8,862,402 downwards.
ACTTCCTCCCATTTATTTACTCTTTCTCACCAGGTCACCTATCTTTCTGTGTGTCTGTATGTCCAGTTGAGGGGTCCTGGTGGTTTTGTGTCTTATTTTGGGTAAGGGTATACACACACAGACATACACACACACGGCTTGAAAAAAGCAATCCTCTTTATCGGTAGATAGTAAACAGTCATTTTGGCCTTGGGTAGGGAAAGACTGGTAACTAATGAAAGGAAAGAAGGGGGAAAGTGAAGAAAACGGGAGGCAAGAAAAGGAGAAGCTATGGGATCCTGGAGGGTTAACCACATTCAAAGACACAGAAGAGAGTGTAAGTCCACAAAACAATTAAAAAGACTAGGCTCTTTACCTACTTGCCAGTAAGTGGCCTTTTGGGTGGATGGGGAAAGACACTTCTTTGAACTTTTTTGAGTCAAACATCTTAAAAGTAAGAAATTCTAAACTGGACAATCACTTATGGTTCTATATCCAACTCCTATACCCCATTGTCCTTCCTTCTCTTCTTTAATTAGAGGCATTCCTTAAGGTCCAATGCTTTCCATCTACGTGTATGAAGCTCTACTTCACACAGCCTGTTAACTGTCATCGCTTTTGCCTATTAGGCCTCCTTATACTCTTGTAACAGTCCTGTTCGCTACACTACAAGTCTGTTCCTTTTGTGGGAAACAGACTATGGAGCTGTCACAACTAGTCCGAAATGGCTGTACTTGTTTTTTTTGCTCACAATAATTACTCCTATTCCCAATCTCCCAGTTTATCTATCTATGGCAATGAGTGGTAAGGACATCGAGGCAATGCGTGTGGACACAAACTGTAGTGCAAGAATGCAAAAAACCCCACAAAAAGGCATTTTGGAAGATAGAAACAGCAAAGTAATAGAACTTTTCAGGATCAGGAGAGTGCATATATTCTTGAATACAGAGAATAAGGAGTGTAGAATAGATTGAAAATGAAAAGCAAGCTAGTATTTATTTATTAAATATGTGTGCTAGGCTTGAGAGTAAGAAAATAATTAAGGGAACAAGGAGGTCCATTAGGTTGAAGTGGGGCTAGCTTTGGAGAAGAGGCAGGAAGGATAAGAGATAAGATATGGTTCAAAACAACATGGCAACACATTCCAGAAGGTTGTAGAAAAGTTAATGCATGATAAGGGTTTCTTCACCCATTTGCAGATGCTATAAAACTAGTCATCAAAAACCACATAGTTTATCAGAAAATATTAAGAATGTTTTGATGGTGTATCAATCATTGCATGCTCCATAACCAAGCATTTTAAAGGTGCACAATTTAAAGAAATGCAAAACAAATTTTAAAATAGAGATCAATCAACCAACATAGATATCAATCAACCAAAAGGTTAATCAAATTCACTTAACTGAATTTTGCTGCATGGTTGTTTCTACTGCAAACTATAAAAGAAAAATTTCCATGAAAAGACCAACTGGATAAATTCAACCATACCTAATCACCTGACAAAACCTGAAGTTTCTCTAAATCTAAAATCTCTATTCTTCCAAATATGATTCCCAAAATGAGTTACAAGAAGGAGCAGGTAAAAAACTTTCCTAGTTTTGTTTTATTTTGGGGGGGTGGGGTGGGGAGAGGGTAGGGTATAAATGTTTGTTCAAACTGTGTAGTGTGAAAGCTGAGAATAAATTTGAGACCAACAATCAATGTGTTAACCAGAGGGAAGAAATAACCCCTCTGTTGACCAGACCCCCTCTTACAGTGATGTAAGAAAGTACCAGTTACAGGTAGAAGGGAATATTCTTCCTTTGTTAGTTTTTTTTTTTTTTAAAGATTTTATTGGTGAATTGGGGGAGTGCAACAGCGCAGGGGAATCAGGGAAGGGGAACAGACAAATTGCTGTCTTTTTGTTCTTCAGTCTAGTTGTGGAGGACGTTGCTTCACTGGCCCATTGGTATTATCATTGCGCTCTTCCCGGGTGAGGAAGTTGCTCACTGGCCATTGGATGGCCACTCACGGTAGCTCATGGCAGCCCAGCTCCAGGTTGAGCTGTTGTTCACCATCTTAGCTGTAGAGGGCAGTGTCACTGGCCCTCATGTGGGATCCGAACTGGGGCCCTGCTGCTCAGAGCTGGCGTTCCAAGCCAACTCTTAACCAAAGCGCCACTCGGCCGGCCCCCTTTGTTAGCTTTGAGGGAGCTCAACCTACAGATTCCCCAGAAAGCAGACACTACAAGAGGCAGCCTTTCTTTTCATGTATCAGGCCTCTTATGTATATAAGAAAATTGCCAGTGGTTGTCTACATAAACTGTTATTTTTCTCCATTCACAAAAATCTTTGAATGATTTAACAATGGTGTGCTCATTTCATTTGTATACTTTTGGGGGGCAGTAATTCAAATGCTAGGATGGTCCACTTTGGTCTTTCATATTACTGAATTCTAATGTTGCTTATTTGGACATGGTTTTTTAGATAAACAAGTAACCCCCTCATAACTGCTTCTCTCCTCTCCCAACAATTTCAAAGTGCCTAAGAAATCCCTGACCAAGTTCCTAATGTTGACTACATATTCCATACTCATTCAGAAAATTAAATACTAAACTAATTAAATCAGACAAATAGTAAACAAATAATTACAAGGCTCACTGGTGACGCTTCATGTGAGGACTACATGATATATGCAAAACGCATGGCTACTTTGCCTTTAACTGCCCAAGAAGGAGCATCACAATTTATACCAGTCAGCTCCAAACGTCTGGATGTATTTATTGCACTACACTTCCAGTAGCAATATAGTTTAGAAGTTATCTAGCAAAATGTTAATATTGAAAAAGTTCTGGTGATAAAAATGTTTTAATAACCTAAACATCTTATACTCAGAATTCCATTCTTTATGAAGTTTAATAAATTATTTTGATTTGTTTTGTCCAACTAATAACCTTTTTGAGCATTTAAAAATAAAACTGTTAATATTTTAAATTCTGGGGGAAATCAGTGTGTGTTTTTCTGTATTCATTTATACTATGATTTTACAGTTCTCACCCTAGCACAGTCTATGTTTTTAGCTTTATTTATTATTTTCCTTTGTCTTTCTGGAGTTGATTCATTTTTAAAATCAGAATTTTGGAGCTAGAAGTGTCCTTGAATAATCTTTACTCCTACTACCTTATATTTTAAATGAGGAAACTCAGAGATGGTGCCTTGGCCAAGGTTTGTAACTTGACTTTAGGTCTGACTTACTTTTTTTCATGTGCAGTACTTGTTGGAAAACGTCACCGAGAAGATGTGGCTGCAGGTTTGACCCTCAAGCTGGACCTAGGCAATTGGAGTGACCCTCCCCTGGACTTTGAAATGCGGGGTCTGCTTGACTTCCCTGCTCCCAGAAGCTCCAAGGGAGCAGCCTTGAGACAGAAATATGGTGTTGAAACTATCTGGACTGGGTACATGACTGATCCAGTTAGGACCTCTATAAAATCTTTTAAGATTTGGCAGGCGGGTGCTGAGATCTACTCGTCTTGCGTCCAACCACCCAAGACAAGCCTGGTAAGTTCGTTCCCTTGCTTTTTAAACCTGCTACCTACCAATCTGGAGTGGTCTACTTTTTCTCTGGTCTCTCTCTGCTCTCCAAGTATGGGAGCCGGTTTCAGATTATACCTGGGAATCTCTCGAAGACGTTGCAACCCAACAAATACTGCATATTTTTATTGCCTTGGTTATTTATCATATACCACCAGTGTTCTGGTCTTCCTGGAAGTGTATCTGTCCAAACTACACATAGAAGTTTAAGTCAAGATATTAGTTTTTGATTGTTTGTTCCTGTATCATTCCACATTCTTCCCAGTAGCATAGCCAAAGCAGCAGAGTAGATCAAATAATCTCACAGAAAACAACAATTCTCATAAATAATTGATAATTTAGATATTAAAATCTTGAATATAATCAACATTTGCCATTAGCACTCTTGTTGCCTGAACTAAAACTTACCTGCCGCCTTCTAGTGCACGAATTTTCTCAAGCTCTTGCTGCAGTTCATTTCCATGAGTTTAGCATTTCAACACCTAGAAGAGTACTGCTTGCTTACCTAGAAAATTTACTCCTCTAGATTATTTATAAAATATTAAATAATTCTTACATCAATTCCTTTGATAAGTAAGAACAGCTCTACCTCTCATTTGTTTAACAGGATAAGCCATTTATTTATATTCAAATTTCCTCAAGTTCATTGTCTAATAAACACCTTTTTTAGCCACTTCACTCAAAAGAACACACTAGAAAACAGGGATAGCCTGTATTAACTTTGAAAAGTTATCACATAGATAACATCTCTTAAAACGTGTACATTTTTTGGCACCCCCAGTATATAGACAGACATACAGACATATAGAGCTATAGATCCCTGTTGGAATTCCTGATTCCACCTGCTTCCTAAGGCTTGATTCAGTTATGTCCAATGATCAGAGGAAATGGGGTATGCCAAAGGTATATCCCGGCTTCTAAAGTCTGGATGCAGATAATACTGTCAGTCAGGGGTCTAGAACAGGGGTTGGCAAACTGTGGCTCGCGAGCCACATGTGGCTCTTTGGGTACATTCCATCTCAAAAGTTTGCCGACCCCTGGAAAAGCCAATCCTGTCCCTCACAACAATTTAAAAATTATTCGAGAGACATAAATATATTTTTACATAATCACCATTATGTGAATAAGATCCTTTAAAAATTTTATAAATGAAACTATGATAGTTTTATTTTCATTTTCAATTTTACTTCAGAGCCACATGTACATACCCAAAGAGCCGCAGGTGGCTCACGAGCTGCAGTTTGCTGACCCCTGGCGGCTCTTCCATCTCAAAGTTTGCTGACCCCTGGTCTAGAACACTGAAGCCCCAGTGCCAGAAAAATGAGACGTCTGACAGTCTCCTGAGTTGGGATCAGGATGTCAGAAGGCTCTCAAAATTTTCTGACCCATATTAGTTCATCTCTCTTCTTCCTCTACCTGATCACAGAAATACTTGTGTTGATTATATGAAAGTAATACTAATTACCACTTATGGCTAATTACTCATGGCACAGCAACAAACATCAAATTGTAGTTAGCATTATCGTTAAGCTTTACTTTAATACAACACTATTTTACTCAAGTGTTTAAACTTCATAGTTCTGTTCATATAGTAGGTTTACCTTACTAATTAAAAACAACAGCAACAACTAGAGGGAGCGTTAGAAATGCCCAATAAATACTGGCTGTATGAATTAATAAATACTGTGTTTATTAAAAGTGGCATGTATCACTCACTCAAATATTCACTGAACACCTATTCTATGAGGATCAAGAATTATCTTTATTTCATTTGGGGGAATTTGTACAGGCTTCACTGAAAATTTGTTGTGAGGTTGTAGGAGGGCTTTATTCTGCTTACAGCAGAACCTCACTAACTGCCCCACCACTGAATTTTTCCTATCTCTGGACTCCTTCTAGCTATACAACCAATTGGGTGATTTGTTCTCCTTCTTCAACCTTTTGTATTATCCAGTTTTATTCTGATCAGCCATTAATTGCTGTTAACTAATATATGCTTCAAAGTTGCATCTTCACAACAGTTACATCTTTGCTTTAGTAAACAAGACCACCATTTGGAAACACTCCAAAACCAAAACATAGAGGATCAAACAGGATGACATCAAATAACACCTCTTCCCTGGATAGCTGTGCCCTTATAAAGAAACACTGTTGAAGTATAATAGTGATCTAGAAAGACAGGGAGAAAGTACCACTAGGTCATCATAGTCCAGTTTCAGAATGGATGCTGAGAGGACATTTTAATAATTAAAAAAAGGAGGACCATATCTCAAAATGATGGCACTTGCAATTTTATACACTTAGTTTTATGAAAAACCATTTCAAGGATATATTTACAGGGTCCATTTGAATAGATACAAAGACTCATGTACATACTTTTCTCTGATAGTAACAGAATCAAAAACACTGATAGCCACAGAGCCTGTATACTATGTCTGTATACCACACCACATCCAAATATATACAGTCTTCAAATCCTCAGAGACATATGATATTCAGACTTACACTAGAGACATAGTTATGTTTGATAGTCTTGGCAAATATAATAATTTGAAGCATCAAAATAAAACAATCTTCATTCCTTTTTTAAAACATAAACATTAGATATGTATGAGTCAAGTTTGAACTTATTTTTTTTTAAACTGAACCTTTACTTTTAAAAAGGCATGTGTCAATGTTGAAGTTACCATAAAAACTTGGGAAGCTTCTATAAGGACATTAACATTAGTGAATTTTATTAATAGTATGAAAACTGCTTATTCACAAAAGTCCTTCCAATATTTTCAAGACCATATTCTAAAATCTAAGCCAATTTATTTTCATGTTAATCCATTTTATAAATGTAATTTATTAAAGAATAGGTAAATAGCATTTACCAGGTCCTGATTCATTGTATTGCAATAAGCTTAAGATCGCTTCACACCCACTAGAATGGCTGTTTTTAAAAAAAGGAAAGACGTTATTGGTGAGGATGTGGAGAAATTGGAATCCCTGTACACTGCTGGTGGGAGTGTAAAATGTGCAAGCTACTGTAGAAAATAGTTCCTCAAAAAGTTAAACATAGAATTACAATAAACATAGTTCTTTTGTATATGCCTCAGCAGTATACAAAAGAACTGAAAACAAGTATTCAAACAAATATTTGTACACAAATGGTCTTAGCAGCATTGCTCACAATAGCCAAAAGGTAGAAACAAACTAAATGTCCACCAATACATGAATGGATAGGTAAAATGTGGTATGCACATATACTATGAACTGAATGTTTGTGTCTCCCTAAAATTCATATGCTGAAGCCCTAGTTCCCAACGTGATGGTATAGGCAGGTGGGGCCTTTGGGAGGTAACTAAGTAAGTCATGAGGGTAGAGCCCTCATGAATAGGATTAATGGCCCTATAAGATTTCTCTTCAGCATATGAGGATACAGTAAGAAGGTGGCCATCTGCAAAAGTGGAAGTAGGCCCTTATCTCGCAGCAAATCTATTGGCACTTTGATCTTGGACTTCCCAGTCTCCAAAACTGTTTGTTGTTTAAGCCACCCAGTCTATGGTAGGTATTTTCTTATAGCAGCCTTCATTGATTAAGACATGATACAGTGAAATGTTATTCAGCCATAAAAAGAAATGAAATACTGATACATGCTACAACATGGATGAACCTTGAAAACATTATGCTAACTAAAAGAAGACAGACACAAAAGGTCATATATTACATGATCCCATTTATATGAAATATCCAGAAGAGGTAAATCCAGAGACAGAAGGAGAAAGCGTTAATGAGGATTGATTATTTAATGGGTATCAAGTTTTCTTTAGGGACAATGAAAATTGTTTTCGAACCTGACAGGTGTAGTTGCACTCTGTGAATATACTAAATGCCAATGAACTGTTTACTTTAAAATAGTTCGTCCTATGTTATGTGAATTTTATCTCAGTTTTTTAAAAAAGCTTACAAATTCACAGAATAACAAATTTAGTTGCTTTTAAATTTTATTTTCTATAGTAATAATGGAAAATTATTAGCCAGTGACTAAAGAATCAAATGTAATTACAGTAGTTCCCCTTTATCTTCAGGGGGTATAATTTAAGATCCCCAGTGACTGCCTGAAGCAGATAGTACTGAACCCTATATATACTGTTTTTCCTATGCATACATATCTATGATAAAGTTTAATTTATAAATTAGGTAAGATATTAACAACAATAGTAAAATAGAACAACTGTAACAATAGACTGTAATGAAAATTATGTGACTGTGCTTTCTCTCTCTCAAAATGGCCTCATGTAGATTCAAAAAGTGTTTCATATAAAAAATTTAGGTGATGTAACCTAAAATCTACGATAGATGGTTCAAAAGTAGCTCTGATTACAAAGATACATTAAGTAAAAGATGCATACAAAGAGTTTGAACATAATTATTTCATGACAATTGAGATGTAAAAAAGTAAAATTCCTAAATTAATATTAACTTTATATAACATTAATTTAAAATACATGTGAGTCAACAACAACAACAACAGAAAACCCTTTTGGGATCTTCTTAATGAGAAAATAGAGGATCACTTTATTTCATGGATTATCAGTATATGCATTAGAAAAAATGACAGAAAAAAGCTCCATCATGAAATGTTACAAAGTGTTTATTTTAAATATTAAGTGGTATTTTGGGATTATGATTTTAATTTTCTCTATACTTCCTTTGTATTTTCAACATTTTCTTCAATCTACATGTATTACTCTTTGTTTTTTTTTTGTTTTTTTTTTAGCTGAGCCATCCTGCTACCTGTTGGCAGCTCAGTGGCTGCTCAGCTCGGGCTGGACTCGAATCACTGTTGCTCAGAGCTCAAACTCTTGAGCAAGCTCTTAACCAACTGAGCCACTCGGCCGGCCCCTACATGTATTACTCTTGATTAAAACAAAAGCAATAAGAAATATAAAATTTATTTTCTTTGGAGTTCTAAAACTTATGACATTGGAATCATAGAAACTTTGCTCTAGAAGAGACTGAGAAGAGCCTCCAAGTCTAATCTCCTGCCAAATTGGAGTGGTCTTCTCTACAATATTTGAATTTATCCAGCTTTTTCCTGACAAGAGATCAATACTTTGAAAATAACTTATTCTACTGTTAAACAATTGAAAACTTCATTGATTCTTTACTAACTTTATTCAGTCTCTATTTGTGCCAGGCTCTTTATAGTGAGCCTAAATGTTACTGCTTTCTAAGACAGTCTTTGAGGTATTTTTAGACAGCTCTCAGGAGTTCCTTAAGTCTGCACTTTTCCAGGCTCTATATTCAATTCTGCTTCTTTGTACACCCTACCTGCCATTCATTAATAGTTTTTTTTTTAAAAATGGCATAGCCAAGACCTAAAACAACATTCCAAATGACTTCTGATCAGCCCTAAACAGTCAGAATTAATAGTCCCAGGATACCTGAACATTTTTCTTTTATGAATGCAGTTTAAAACTGTATCAACACTGTTAGTAGTTGCATAATATTGAGAGCTTACGATTACCGTCAATAGAACCATCCAAGTCTATTTTACCAGCCACTCAGGTCTTCCAAATCCACAGCTTAAGTAATACATTTGTCCACATTCAATTTTTAAAAAGCTTAAATATGGGGGAAAAAAATTCACCTTAAAATAAATAAAATATATCTATTTCCTGGTGGTAGAAAGCTCTCTGTCTTCCTTCTATATTTTAGCTTGACTAATCTAAACTAATCCGTCAATCAATCCACTATTTTTTATTTTATCTACTTGGAATTGTATGTTCAATTTAAGAAGAAAACCACATCATTAGAGGCAGTGTGCTTGATTAAATGAATCACTTCAGGTCTTAATGAGAGAGAAAAGAAAAGTGAATACAGAAGTGGTGAAGAAATAATGACTATCCCTGGATCTTTTAGAAACCTGCAATACTCAAACTCAATTTTCCTTTCAATGTTTTCTCAGCAGCAGAAATGGTGCCAAGCCCCAGAGGGGATGGGAATTTATCTACGTCATCCCTTGTATGTTGTTGTTTTTTGATCTGTGTGATCTTTATTGCTGGTTCACTGCATCTTACTCTAACACAAATACTTGTGTACACAATGCTGGCGACCACTTCCCCCTCTGCCATGGCTCGCCCTAAATCCTTTCAGCCCTAAGAGTTTTAATTGTTTCAAGATGTTTGCCCCTTCAGACTATTGGTACCAGGTAAGAAACAGTTATAGCACTCCAGTTTTCCCTGTTTGTAAGATATCTGCGTTTATGCAAATACAGCCACCAGTTTATTTCTAGGTTTAAAAAACTTGATATAAATCCTTGGGAAATAAGAAATGCTACATATTCCAAGTTTCAAATACAAACCTGAAGGTTAAGTTGTAGAGCAGTCATTAGTGAAATCTCTGCAACTTCCCACATGCCAAGGTTTATTATAATCTGCTAAAAATTAGAGAAGCTATGCCTATTTGAAAAATTTTATCACCATTATTTTGTTCAAAATCATGTAGTGGTGGCCTAATAAATGGTTAGAAAGGATCTTTCCTACCCGCGTAAGTACTAAATATGCCCACTTGTGTCCTCCAGATTTTTAACAGAATGTAGCTTCACAGCCATGTGTAGCTTTCCCAGAAATGGTAAAAGAGCTTAAAGGTTTGGAATTACCTTGAGTGGTGAAGTTGAAGAGTGCAGGTGTGTCTCGCCCATTTGGTAGTTTGACATTTGGGTCCCGTAATTCATCAAAAAATGAATGTGCACAAGCCTCCAGTGGCGTCAATCGGGCAGTTGGTGTATACTCCAGCAGACGGCTACACAGTGCAATTGCCTCTGGTGGAGTTCGGGGTCGGAAGACCTGAAGTACAAATAAAGGGTAAGAATAATTAATGTTTCTTTTAAGTATCTGAGCAATTAATCCTCTGAGTACTGAGTTAATTCCCACCACGTACAAAAACATGGCTGCATTTATGAAAGGAACCTTCTAGAATGAAAAGAGTTAACTGCATACAACTGACCACGCTGGGGTGAACTGCTACTTAAAGACTATATGAGAAAAGGTCAGAGAAAAAAGCTAGGGGAAATGGGGGGAAAATCTATATATGCTAGTCATAAAGCAGTACAATCAAACATGCACACAAAATATGACAGGCACAAGAGAAAAGGTGGGTTCTGGAGGCCAGAACAAGAAGAATATTAAAAAAATTAAGTTTGACTGCAGTGGCAGTAGATAAAAGGTTGCCTCTTTTGTGTAACTTTTAGCAGAACAATTTTTGAAAATGGACGGCACTGCTCAAATTTGGCAATCAATACCTTTTAAAAAAGAAAAGCTGTTTACTCTAGGTCTATAAATGTTAATGATTTGGTATTATCTCTTTAATAAATAGAACCTCTCATTATTTGAAGAAATTCTTGAATACCCAGAATTTGACAAAATGTCCAAAATTATTTTCTCAAGTAGCTAGCTATTTATCATGAACATGGCCAGATTACCCTCACTTGAATGAATGTTCTAGTGTTTTAATCAGGGAGAGAAAAATGTATTTTTCATTCAAGTGCCATTAACTCACAGAAAAAGTCAATTGAAGGCTATAATGAAGCAAAATGCAAGTAAATTAATTTGCCTAAATGAATAGAAAGTTTTCTATTTATCTGTGTTTTAGAACTCCTAATCAATACCTAAAAATCTATGAAAATATACTTTATTTTAAATCATGGACAGTTAAAAAATAAAAGCAGAAGGGTAACAGAAATAAACATAAGCAGATAGAAATCCTTTGGGGAAAAAAAGAAAAATGAAACATAGATCTCGATAGGAAGAACACAGAATCAAACAGAAGGTGTGGAAGTGGTGGTGGTGGAGATAAACAGACATATAAAAAGAGGCAGAAGTGTATAAATGGAGGGAAATAGACCCACAAGTGAGAAAAGGACAGGTAGACTGTGACAAGGCCTGGAGGAGGCTAAGGCTTCCTAATGAGAAAGGCTCGTGTAACATCTGGGTAGTCATTTAGGCTGAAGGTAGAACTAGTTACTACCACAGAGCTCATTAGATTTCAAGAGACTATAAGAGTATTTTCTACAGTGAAAACCTTTTTTTTAACTTTGTTTTTACACAAACTTTGTTATTAACAAAGATATTTTCCGTGAAAATTGACAAATGGATTTGAGTGGGATCTCAGGAATTTATTTCAGAACACTGAAGGCCTTGTCAATTTATTTGGCTATGTTAAAAAACCCTCTACAAGGTCAAAAACTGCTTTATCTTTACTCTTGAGTGATTTGACTTACCTCAGTTAAGAGAAACTTAACGTTACTATATTATTTGAAATATTTAGATCTTTCGCTGTTCTTGGTAATTTTCCCTTCTCTTGCTTCCTAGCCAGATCCATAATCAAACTCATATGTAAAAGAAAATAATCGGTGGGAAAACTGACATATTTTTTCCTTGAGGGCAGTTTGCATTTATTTGACAGCATATGGATTTTGCTAGCTAGTCTAATAAAAAATGCTTTTGCTACAATATGGGAACACGTAAGTAGAACTGAAAGTAGAAATAAATATCTCTTGCTAACATTTAAATGTAGGGTAGCTGGACAGTGAGTGTACTCTAAATTAAAAAATTTCATGTTATATTAATGAAGACTTTGTTAAAGCTATTAATAAACCAGTACTGTAAGCCTATCTCTGATTATTAAAAAAAAAAGTTATCCACATCTTTTTGGTATCTTACAGGCTACAAGTGACCATCCATGTTGGTAGTAAGACACATATAAGCCTATTTTGCCAGGGAATTCTAACTCATGGTATCAAAGAATTATAAACAATAGAGAAAATAATTAATTTCAAGAGCCTACATTAAAATGAAGACTTAACCTGTTTTTTTAAAAAGCATCCATTATTGCTTTAAGCCCTTTGAGAGATTCCTGATGAGAAAAGCTTTGGTTCAGCACTTTATGGATAAGGGTTAAGTGAAAAATTATGTGGGGTCAAAGCCCAGTGTCTCCTAATTCAGATTTCTGACGTTAATACAGGGTGTGGTAGCATGCAACTTCCAAAAATTACAGGCCAAACTAGAAAATAGCTCTTCTGAATTATCTTTGTGTCAAAAGAAAAGGAAACTAATAACTACTGAAATTCGACTTATTTAGTAAGTCATTCCTTAGTCATTTAAATTGCTTAACATTCAGAATCTTTGATTCTGTGGATCCTCGTCAATATTTATACTTAGAAAAATAATAATTTTCAAACCCCACAGTTCCTAAACTTCAGTCTAGATGTGAATAAATCACTCAGGAGACTGACAATCTAAATATACCATAAGTGAAACCTTTATCATACAGTGAATGAAAACAGAAATCAGAGCTACCTACATTGTTTTTACTGTTACATTTCAAGAATGAGTAACTGTTTAGTCTTTCAAAAAATGTCTTCCCCCTAGTTTTATAGACCTGCCCTGAAATTTTGGGAAAAAAAAATTAAGTACATACCCGCACTCCTGAGGTGAAATGTCCTGTTCCTGACGAATCCTAAAGATGATAATGCAGTGAAATAATCCAAACAGGGGAAGTCAATCCAAAAGAGAATAGTCCAGCAAGGAAAAATATATCCAATGTTATAAGAAATCCATGGTGTAGGGGGGACATAGAAAATGTTTATACAGTTATAAACTTTAAACATCAGTCTCCACAGTAGCAAGTCCAAGTTTTAAAAATTATTTCACCACAGTGTATGCAAAAAAATTTTTGATTGCGCAATGGTGAGGCACAGTAAAGAAACATTTTAATTTTAGTTTATTATGTTCCAATGCCAGTGCATTTATTAAAAAAATACAAAACCAAAAAAAGTTAAAATCAAAATGAAATCTAGAAGTAAAGTTCCCAAAGTAAAGTGTTTGGTCTTCTATGACCTGGATTCATTGTCCATTGACAAGGCTGGGAGGGGGCATATTAAGACTGCTTTTAAAGATACGAGTTCCCAATATGCTAATTTTTCTCTATTAATGTATTCCAGATACACAGTATAAACATTTTTTGCTATATTATTAGTGATGAGAGGAAAGTTATAAATATATTTAATTTATATTATTATAGATTTCAAGCCAGATATTTTCAATTTATGTGAGCTAAGAAGGATCAGGCCACCGCGGATTATTCTCCATTTTGGATTGACTTCCCTGCTAAAAGATATTTGCTGACATTCTCATTATCTTAGGACTCTTCAGGAAATACATATGACCTCAGGAGTGCGGGTATAAACTTACATTTTCTATTGTGGGCTTTGCCCCCTCATACCCTTGCACCCATTACTTAGGAAAAAGAAATATAGAACATTCTTTCCTTTTTGGAAAAACTCACTGAAAAAAAAAATCCTACATCTTTGAGCACTACAAATTCAACACAGTTCCAACTGCAAATATGCCCAATTCACCCACCAAAAGCTAAACAAAAATATATACAATAAACAATACAACTAAGGGACAGTCACAGTTAGAGGTGACATGCATAGTAATGTACACCAACACCTAGGCACAACAGAGCCAAATATGCAAGGGAGGTAGTAGGGTCTATTATGTCTAGGTATTGAGAACAAACAATGGCAGAACTCACCAGTAGCTGTGAATTCCCTCGGCTATTCTAAGAGAATTTAACATTCTTTTAGGATAGTTTCCAGTGGGGGAATTAAATATTTTGCAAAAATAAATAATCCGCGGATTACTTTTAGTCTGCAGACTAAAATTTAGTACACGGATTAAAATCCGGCCCATCAGAATAAAAATCTTTCATGAGCTAAAATACAACCAGGTGGACAAAAGTAGAAAACCAGACTAAAAAAACTGAGAGCACAAAGTAAGACTCAACTGGGCCAACTAACAATTAGTGCGCAGACTAAATATGGCCAGCCAAGTATGTTAGCAAGGCCATGAAGAGCCCAAAACACCCCCTGTAAAAACTAAAAACAGAAGTAAATAAATAAAACAAAACAGAAGCAAATAAATAAATAAATAATCAAAAAAAAAAGAAGAGAAAGGAAAAACTGAAAAGAACCAAAACACTGACATGAACTTTTAAGTGATTCAAATACTACCTCACCTGTGCAGCAACTCATTTTTTTCTTAAATTGAAACAAACTCTCATCACAAATACTAGTCCACAGAAGAAACTAACAGCAAAAATTAATTTTTTTCAAAATGAAAGTCTCTGTGGAATCAAACAAATGCAAATGAGTCCTTAAATAAGGAATTATTCAAAATAAATTTGCATTTGGATAACTCAAAAATGACACAGGCAATTTCCCCCTTACATGTCCTAGAATAGACTTTTGCCATCAAATATCAAATTTCAACCTGGAGCTAATTGTTATGACTGAATCTTAAATCCTTTAACATTTATAAACAGTCACACATACCATATTAAGGCCTATGGTTGATTCTCATAGCATTAGCTCTCAACAGTTCTACTGTATTAAACAGCCAACCAGAGCAATTTAAAAACGCCTGTGGACAATGATAATTAATCGAAGTAGAACATAGGACACGTGCTGTGCCAATTCCAAACAGCTACTCCTCCCTAGTTTTCATTGTGATAAATGTTCAACATGGACACTGTTCTCTGGTCATACACAAAATACACAAGCACCCTGTATTAAAAACTGGTAAACCATGAACACTCCTAAAGAACAACCCTAATACTGGCTCAAGTAATCTATTGATCATTTAAATTATTTGCAATTTGTAAACCTAAATACAAGACTAAAAATGAGAGAATGCCATGGATTTGTTAAATAGTTAATTATGATGATTAACCAAGTTAATGAAGAAAAATACTTGTCTACTTGAAGTGCTTATATAGTACATAAGTCCTAAGAAACACAAACATCCCTTCCTTAGCCATGACAGAGCTGGCATTCAATGAATTTCATCTGCACTAACTCATTAAAAGGCTTACTGAGTTTTCCTGAGTTCTACTACATGTAAGAAATACTACATGTTTTGATACCAGCATTTAACTATGCAATGTATTTCTCCCTCTAACATCATTCACTGATAAAATAGTACTAAAGGCTGACAAAGAAGTGTGATTTGCCATTGTCCACTTATCCAATTTAATCTCTCATTGTTCATGCAATAGTAGGCAGACCTTCCTAATGATATAGGAATATTTCCTTTTCATCCACGCCTCCTTCTCATCCTAAGGGATAGTCTCCTAGGATACCACAATTCCCAACCTTATCCACACTTAAGCAAATCCAAATCTTCTTTCAACAGTCCTTCCCCCCATCCTTCTATCACTTTTAGGAGGCTTCCCTTTTCCCTCCACTACTCCCCTGGAGACCTGTCTTATAATACCTACAGCATGTGAAATACCTTTGAAAACCTATAGCACACAATCAAGTATATGGTTATATAGTCATATTATTCAATATTTGCTTCAACTGAGTCAGTTATATCACCTGTAAGCTTTTCAAGGATAACCCTATGTATTTTACTTCATTTGCATCCTTTATGGTATCCAGCACTGGTTACATAGGAGATAGGGGTTTTAAAGAACAAATAATAAATTAAAAATAGATTTTTGCCTTCTTTTTCAATCCACCCCAATCCTATCCTTTGCTCCTCACAAGTGATCTTGAAACTAGATCTTAGCGTTCTTTTTATTATTCCTCTCACATATGGATTAGCCACCTTAGTAGCCTAGTTTCCAGCGAAGTAATGGGAGTACAGCCAGTGTAAATAGAAAAGTGAGGAAGTCTACTCACATAGGAAACTGAATGTTAGAAATAGTGAAGTGATTAATTCTAGCACTGTAATAAAGATATAAGTAGAAAGTTCAATAGAAAACATAGTGTATTCATGGGACAAATGATAATGGATTAGTGAAATGTTCAGGACAGAGGGGGTTGAGTAATACGTAATAAGAAACTGATTCACCTAAGCCATAGAACAAAACAGACAAATGGCAATCTTAGGAACCAGCAGAAATCCCCAACACAGTTTTATTCTTTCTGGAATACGTGTGGGCAAAATGAGTAAATCGGAGGCCAGAAGAGGTAGATAAAGTGGATCTGCAAAAAAGTGTTTGACAACAATTTTGTTTTATGCTCTCTATGCTCCTCTGAAGGCATTTTTTGGTAATGTGTTAAACTATAGTTAGAACAGGTAAGCTTACTAAGTGAAAAATCTTGCATTGAAAGGCTCAAAAAAGTTGTTTAAGATTCTGAAGTCTTAAAAAAATAAATATTGGGCTGGCCGAGTGGTCCGTTGGTTAAGAACTGGCTTGGGACCCCAGAGGGCCCTGGTTCGGATCCCACATATGAGGACCAGTGATACTGCCCTCCACAGCTAAGATGCTGAACAACAGCTCAACCTGGAGCTGGGCTGCTGTGAGTCACCGGCGAGGGTGTAGGCTGCAGCCCCTGTGGCAGTGGGTTGCCATGGGCTACCGTGTGTAGCCAGCAGCCACCGTGAGCGGCCGTCCAGAAGCCAGAGACGCTCTGCCTCGCACGGGAAGAGCGCAACGATGGTGCCAACTTGGGCCAGTGAAGCAAAGTCCTCCACAACTAGACTGAAGAACAAAAGGACAGCAACTTGTCTGTTCCCCTTCCCCCGATTCCCCAATAAAATCTTTAAAATAAATACATAAATAAATAAATAAAATTGTTTAGCTTTAAGCATAGAGAATAATAAATATAAGTCTGACTGTTCAGGCTAGTCTGATTCCTTTGATAGCTGAACTCCATTTTCTGCTTACTCTGTTAGCTAGTTGGAAATACTAGTATTCATTCATTTTGAAGTATGCGGACAATGTTCTAAAAAATCAAGTAGTAAGGATTGGTTTTTGTGGCTAATGCTTTCTGGGATACTTAACCAATGATCGAAGGTTCCCCATATCCTATAGACACTTAACTATTAAGTAAACTGTCATATATGCCAAAAACTAGCAACGAACATTTTAAAGGAGGTGGTATCCTTTTTGTTACTACCATTATGAAAGAGAAATTAGGAACTGCTATATTACATATGGTATAACTTGGTAGGTAGTAACAGGAGTCATGCGGCGGAAATAATCACAGAGAACTCAGATTACTAGAAAATATCTCATGGAAGAAGTGAGATTTGAGGTCTTGAAAAAAGGCTAAGACTTGGTAAGAAAAGAAGAAGAACATTCTAAGTGTGAAAAAAAAAAAACCACTAGCAAGAGGCAGAAATGAATGTGGCATCTTTGGGGACCAATTAGGAGAACAGTTTGACTAGACCAAAAAATTCAGCATGACTGCATCATCCCCTCAAAGTGAGTTACAAACAGGATAACACTCATATATGTAGCTAACATATTAAACAGCCCTAATCCAGTTGAAAGAAATCAGGGCCCTTGGGATTCTAATCTACTTCCTTCCACTAACCACTTATGAATTTCATTAACCTTAAAGAATGCAGAGACATCTGTGTTAACTGACTTCACAGGATTTTTACTACTGGGACAAAAGGGGAATACTTGTCTTAAGAACTAGAAACAAAAGGGTAGCAGAGTCAGGTACTCACAATGGGGAGAAAGTCTTATCTATTACCATATAACTTTATTAGAAATCTCTAACCTATTCTAATGAAACACTAACTTTTAAAAATATTGCCTAACTATATGCATTTAAGGGTGGAGGAGCTGGAGAACTTGGTAAAGAGACTGGGTTCTATCAAGATGCTTCATGGAAGGTTAGGAACAGGTTAAGAACTAAATACCTTGTTTTTCTGGAAAGGAAACGTATAAACAATTAGGAACAGAGTGAATGTATAATTTGTCTTCCAATCTGGGACATGTGGGAGTGAAAGGGCATGCAATTCATAACTACACCGGACAAGCATAAATTGGGACATGTGATCACCCTAGTCATTATACCCGTATTATATGTCAAATTTTCCTAAAGGCAATGAGGAATCAGAGAAGAATTTTAAATAGGAATGACAGTATCACGTGTGCTTTTAAGAAAGCTAACTTTGACAGCAATGAGAATGTGAAGGAGGTGAAACTGAAGGAGGGAAACTGGTTAGGAGGTAGGAGGTTGTTTGAACAATCCTATTCTATGATGACAGTTTAAACTAAAGTCAGGGCAGTGGAGATAGAAAGGACAGATCACAGAACGATAATGGAGGTAGAATCTTTACATTTATTCAGACTAAAGTGAAATAATCCTTTATATGCATACTTTAAAACTATATTTTCAAAAGAATCCAGAGAAAAGACACAAGAGCTAATTGCTATCTTACAAAAGAGAAAACCTGAGGCACAAAGAGTAGGAACAGTGCTTAAACTAGATGCTCACTTCATACCTAACAAACTGTCATTTAACCATACCTCCATGTTCTAAATGCAAATTTTAAGCTTCCTCTCTTTTTCCAACCAATTTCCATCTCTACTTAATTCTCAGTCTGCTTTTGCATCACTTCCTTTTACTTTCCATCTGGCTTTTACTGTCTGAAGTATACAGCATACACCAATGCACAGGTCTTTATCCTCCTCACCCCCATTCCTAAGAATGGTACCTGTTTCAAAACATTAGCACCTATTTCATTTCCTACTTAAACCACAAGGTGCCTTATCAAAGAATTAGGTAGCTCTGGCTATTAAATAATAGTCAAGAGCAACTTACTTGATTTCTAAGTTCTCATGATTCCTGCCATATACCACACTGGGATCATCTTCTGTTTATCTTTCTTACACATCTGAATCCCTCACTGTAGTGTTTCTATGGAAGACATTCTCTCCCTTGATCTTAGTCTACTTACTTTTTTGAGAATACCAGCTTTCAATCCTGGTAACACAGCTGTACTACACTTCAGCACAGGAAACCAGGGTTCACATGGCAACGGCTTCAGGAAATAGGGCTAAAGTGCATTCTAACAGAAGACTGCAATAAAGGCAAAGTAGCTTTTGTTTGCAGACTCTATCTGCCCTCCACTCTTTAGAAAACAACATTATGCATGTATTTTTAAGAAATAACTCTGCTGGCTTCCTAGCACAAGGGAGCATTTCTCAAGTTTGTATCTACTATCACAATGGAGGGGAGAGGGGACTGACTTCCCTCTAGAAATTTAAAATTTATATTTTCATATTGATAATAACCTATTTTAAAAAATCAATATAAGCATACCCTGGATCATCTAAATTCTTCTATATGACAGAGTAGTGTCATGAAAGTTCTGTCTAAATTTGGTTTTGTGTTTACAACCACAACACCAACCCAGTAGTGTGCACTAATGAGAAATTAACATAAGTACACTTATTATATAATAAATGCATTTGTGCCAAGTGGAAACCAAATTACGTCAAGGTACACTATATGAATGAAAAGCTCACAGTAGTTTGAACATGCAAAATAGTTGGGAGAATTGTGTGATTATTCTATACATGGTAGGAATGGAAACCTAAATAAAACAAATAAAAGGGCTTTATATAGATTACTCAAGTTTGAAAAACATTAGTGTAAGATATAGAAACATCAGGAATCCATAAGGGCAAAGTAAGGTGTAAAACATACAAATTTACCACAGATCTTTTGTTGGCTGCATTTTAATTATAATCAATAATTCTTCGCATTCCATCCTGGCTAATACGTGAATTGAAGAGATATAATCCAGGAGAAAAAAATGCAGTATATGACACATACTAATATTGGTAGCAGTCTTGATTTAAAAAAAAAAAATAAGGATGGGGACTGTTAAATAAGATTTTATGACCTCAATTATATTGGTCAGAAACTCTATATTGAGTAACACGTGATGAATACTTAGATCAGATTACACCAAAAAGAGCTTAACTTTTCTTTCTTCATAAAAATAATATGCTTATTAAAGAAAATATGGAAATATAGAAAAAAGAAAACAAAGTCACCTACACTACTTTTCTCACCAAAACTACTGTTAAAATTTTGCAATATTTCCCTGTATTTATTCAATAGATAGAATTCTCTTTGGTTTTTGTTTTTCTTTAACATGGTTGAAATCATAGTATACACTACAAACCACTCGTAAGCACTTGAACTTAGAATAACTTTACTGGATTCAAACTGCAACTCAGCCTCTAAATCCAAATAGGCACCTGGGATTCTCTGAGTTTAGAGCCAAGTGAGAGACCCCCTAAATATCTTCTGACCCAGATTTAAAATAAACTTTAAATACAAAGATCAAAAAATGGTTTGTCTCAAAACATTTAGTGTTTGTTATAAATTTAATAAATGGAGAGTGGGCAACATCTTGGTCAGTGAAAGCTACAGTCTATAATTCTAGCACTAAAATACTACTGAAGTCTTTGCTTCTAAATAATATATAAATAATTAGTAACAACAGGATTTTCTGAAGTGAACACAGGTAATGAAATTATAGAAACTTGAAGGAAAGTAATTAGAATCATTACAATTTAGGGAGAGAAAGAGACATACTTTCAATCTGGAAATGTAAATCTTTTCAACTATAGCCCTAAATTACTTCACCTCATTATAAAAGATCTATAACTAATTAAATGAACTTACCAATGTTCAAAATAAACTGTTATATGTGCATTTTGAATACAGAAAGTCTCTGCTTGAAATACATACTAAAAAGTTGAACATTTCTAACCCACAAAAATATATAATGAAATATAAATAAATGGGGGGGATATGGCACATAACTATAAGTTTAAAAGATCTAGCATTAAACACACACACATGCACACGCATAAGTACATGAACAGAAGTTTACTGGCTTTGTCACAGCTACCTATTTAATGTTGAATAAGTCAGTATATTTGGCCAGAGTTTCTGAATCTGTAAAATGAGGAAGCTAGAGATTCACTCTAGCTGTAATCCCTACTGAGTTTTTAAATTTTTTTTCTTTGCACACTTAATCTCACAAATCAAATTAAGATAAAAAAAAAACACCTTTAAAAAAATCTCTCTTAAAATCATTTCAATTAAGAGTCAAAGAAAAAAAAGTCATATGGTAAATTAGTACTTATACTCTTAGAAATTGTTCCAGCTAATGTTGAGGTTAGAATTTCCAATGGCTAATGACATCCTGTTAACATATCAATTGCTTTCAATGTATACTCCTAGCAAGATCAAATCTGTTCTTTATTCCTGCTTCCAAAACATCAATAGGAAAGTGAATAAGAAAAACACACTATATCACCTAAAATAAGGTCTATATATTAATAGTTAAAAAAGGAAACACATGAAATGTATATTTTCAATATGCTGTATGATATTTGAACTAAAAATAAGCACCTCGATCTAAAGAAATTAACTTCTGAATTTTAAGTAGTCAAAATTTATATATGAATTTTGCTCTTAATGAAATTCTATATTTTAATGATACAAGTACACTATCCTCACCTACAAATAAAAACCCAAGCTGGAAACGGTCTATAGGAAATCAGTGGGGATGAAACTATAGTCGATGAAACACTGAAGTACAACTATCCAACTATCTTTACATGCAGAACTGCTGTGTACTTTGTACTCAGGTAGCTATCTAGTCTCAAAATAGTTTAGGTTAAGAACAATGAGGAACCCAAGTTTTAGTGAACTATTGGTTAATGTGCTTTTATAAAAAGTCTATTTGACTCACCTTAGTCCAAGGATGTGCCTTAATTTGAGGGAATTTGAATTCTGTGTAGTTTGGGTTCATTTCTCTAATTTGCTCCCTTGTTGGTGTCCCCAGGACCTAAATAAAGAAAGCAAGTTATTGCCACATTTTTTTTCTATACATTTATACAGTCTTTATGTTTCAATGTATTGGTTTCATTGGAAAAGGAATTCCAAAGTTATAAAATACATAAACAGAGTAGACTTTGTGAGACACTTTTAACTGACTACAGACCCACAGACTTTTACAATACTGTTAAAACAGAGTTGTAAAAATAGATCACTCAAAAACATTCAAGTAAAAAACCGGCATCTTCATTCTATCTAGAATATAATCTATTGCAATGCTGGCATGAACATAAGAATACCTTTTATTTATTTAGTAAAGCATAGCCAAAGGTTTTATTCTCAATAAATTAATCAGGAGAACCCTACTCAAATAGTAATCAATAATTCCATTCAATCATTGAATTATTTAGTGATTGTCCCCCGTGTATAAGGGAAGTATGTTATGCTCTATGGAGGGAAAAACGGAAAAAAACAAGAGATTTCCTGTATGATGAACTTACATACTTGTGTGTGGAAAATGTTTAACTACAATACAAATAAAAATTATTGAGCATTTCATTGCCACTTGGGCTGTAGTAGGCACTGAACAAAGGAAAGTATGTGGACCTGGCTGCACAAGACAGATGATGGGATGAAACACCAAATACTAAAAATAAGTACTCTGAAAAAAAAATGACATGTGTTACTCATCTTCATAACTCTAGGGCCTAGTATAAAACAAGTTTGTTGAAATAAAATATTAAGGCATTTACAATGCAAGGATAGTTACACAGGAGGAGTAGAATGTAATGATACATACTTGATTTGTGGTGGCAACCAGTGAATAATCAGAGCAAAGTAAGACATTCATTATTTTTTTTGTTGGTACTAATTTTCTAAACTTCATTAAAACTTTCAGACCCTAATAAAAATCTTCAAAGTAGTATTGTTCTTCAAAAGACACTTTTAAGAAAACAAAATCCAAGCTACAGACTGAGAGAAAACATCTGCAAAACATATATTCTGCAAAGGACTTGTATCTAGAATATACAAAGGACTCTTATAATTCAAAAACAATGAGACAACCCAATAAAAATGGGCAAAAGATATGACCAGACATTTTACTAAAGACGACATGGAGGGTCAGTCGAGCGGCTTGTTGGTTAAGAGCTGGCTTGGGACGCCAGCTCTGAGCAGCACAGCAGGGCCCCGGTTTGGATCCCACATGAGGGCCAGTGACACTGCCCTCTACAGCTAAGATGGTGAACAACAGCTCGACTTGGAGCTGGGCTGCTGAGAGTCACTGGCGACAGCATAGGCTGCAGCTCCTGCTGCAGTGGGCTGCCATAAGCTACCGTGTGTGGCCAGCAGCCAGTGCGAACTGCCAAGAGCTGCCGTCCAGAGGCCGGCAACCGATCTGCCTCACCCGGGAAGAGCACAATGATTATACCAACATGGGCCAGTGAAGCAACGTCCTCCACAACTAGACTGAAGAACAAAATGATAGCAACTTGTCTGTTCCCCTTCCCCTGATTCCCCAGTGCTGTTCCCCTCCCTCAATTCCCCAATAAAATCTTAAAAAAAAAAAAAGACAAGGAGATGGCAAATAAGCACGAGAAGATGCTCAACATCATTAATAATCAGGAAATGTTAATTAAAACTATAAGATACCACCTACACACTTACTAAGAAGGCTAAAGTTAAAAAGACTATGTATACCAAGTCTTGGTGAGGATTTGGAGCAACTGAGACTCATCCGCTGCTGGTGGAAGGGTAAGGCACCTTAGAAAACACTTTGGGAGTCTATTAAAAAGTCAGACATATACTTACCATACACCCATCATGGTAATTTACCCAAGAGAAATAAAAGCACATGTCCATACAAAGATGTTTACACAAATGTACATAGTATCTTTTCCACAACTGCCAAACAGTGGAAACAACTCAAATGTCCATAGCAGGTGAATGAATAAACAAGTGATGGTATATTTATACAATGAATACCACTCAATAATAATAATAATAATAATAATAATAAATGGACGAATCTAAAAATAATTATACTAAGAAGGCAGGCAAAAAATAATACCTACTGTATAATTTCATTCTTGGGGAAATCTAGAAAATTTTCTGTCTCTAGTGACAGAAATAAGATCCATGGTTATGAGGAGCTGGAGGGAGCATTAGAAAGAGGTACTAGGAAATTACTGGGGGTGATGAATATGTTCATTATCTTGATTTCATAGTGATAGTTTCACTGGTCAAAATGGACCAAATCATATACTTTAAATATGTGCACTTTACTGTATGCCAATTATACCTATAATACTAACTGTCAGAAACGACTTACATATTAGAATATATACAGTTTAAGGCATTGGAAAGGACATTCTGGCCTACAGAGCTATAAATCAACATAAGAAAAAAAAGAATCCAGTTAACTATAAACTGACATTTAATTGCCAGTAGGATAATTTCTGAGCAAATCCCTGATATTATTGAAAAAATAAAAATAAAAATAGGTGTAAAAACAATCTAAATTATAACACATCATTCTAAATCCTATTTCTAACATTTTTTCTGGGAAAAGGTTCATTCTTAGAGCACTGGAAATACATCTCCAATTATACAACTTCCCTTCCTTTTTGTAGAATTCCAGCTTTATAGAGAGAAGCACAATGTATCTATATTGGGAAAAAAATATCTGGCCTACAGAAAAGTATCTGTAGACATGAGACATTTAAAAGTCAGAAACTATCCATACTTAAAATATAAAGCCTACATGGAAACTTTAACTTCGTTTTTATTTTTAATAAAAAAAGCACTTATATTCTGTATTAGACCCTTGATGAAGAATATACGATATACACACGGAGAATATGCCTATGTATGTGTGTCTGTGTTTGTGTGTGTGTACACGTACTTGGAAAGAAGGAAAGGAATGAAAAAGAAGAGTGAACTTATGAATAATTCTGTCCCCTCAAATGCAACTCCACTGGATTAAGTGCTAAAGAAAAACAACAGCAATGACACAAATAAAGAGTACTTAAAAGTGCATACCTTCAATAACCCTACAATCTACTAATTCCATTTTAAGGTGTATACTCTAACCTAGAAAAATTCTTTATACATCCAAGCAACATTGTTCATTATAATAAAATATTGCAGGCAAAAGCAAAAATCCAACAGTAGAATCAATAAATTGAGGTACAATCAGACAATGCTATACTAACTAGCAATGAAAATGAATGAACCAGGGCTATACATAGCTTTGGGATGAATCTTACACAGTGGTGAGTTTTCGCTCAACAATTTTATACATATAGTATGATTGCCTTAAATGAAGTTTAAAAACAGGCAACATTAAACTATAGTTTAGTTTACACAGTAAAGCTGTAAAACTAAATCAAAAGCGTGGGAATATTCATGAGAAAAATCAAGTACAGATTATTCAACTTAATAGAGAGGATGTAGAAAGAGGGATTGTAATTGGAATGGAGCACAACTAGTTCCTCCAATTTTTTTTTAATTCCTCTAATTTTTAATGAGTGTCAGTTACATAGACATTCATTTATTATTTACAATTTTATTTGTTTTTGCATTATGATATATTTCACAATACATGACACTTAAGAAATGCCCACTCTTGAATTAGTGAGTATTTGTTGTATAATCCCCCACTATTTATTCAGTAGTTTGTTAACACAAGATACACTCCTAACACCTACGAGCTAGGACGAATGTGAAAGGAACTCGAGTTGAATGAATTAGTAAATGCATCCTTTTACTCTATAGACAGAGCTTACATGGCTTATCAGCCATTTGGCTAACTTTCCTATATAGGAGCTGTGTGAGAGAAAATTGAAGAGTTACAAACTGTATAATAAAAAGGCAGGGTGCTCCTTGGAGTGAATGTTACAATTCTTACATGTTATTTTATAACCTAAGACTATTCCCAATGGAAGAATATTCCCAATGGAAGTAAATCTGTGAAATATACCATAACACAGATGAGGAACATATGCCACATACACAAGGTTTGCTTAACATACAAACTTTTAATAATTTATTTAATGTGAACACAAGAAGGTATACTGTATGTGTGAGTGTACATTTACTCCCATATAATTTCTCCCTAAATTCAGTCGCACTTTAGATCTAACCATTTTCCCAAAATTTTGTAATGAAAAATTTCAAATATATAGAAAAAGTTGTACATTTTTTTTCACAGTGAAAACCACCTCCCTTTTTGCCAAGTACCTAGATTCTAGGATTAACACTTTACTATATTAGATTCATCACATTTCCATTCCTTGATCCGTACATCAATCCACTTTATTTTTTGATGCAGTTCAAAATCAAGTGCAGACATTAGTAAATGCCAGTATGATTTTTTACCTAATAATTTTTACCTAAAATCCTCCTTCAATACAGAACAGTGCATGCACTGTTTTGCACTTCACACAATGGGAAATAATCTGCTTTACTGAATAAGTGATATAAAAGATTCTCATTTATACTTTTAATTGGTGGTCAGAGTTCTTTACTTTCAAAATATGAATATTTGTGACTTAAGCTTAATTACTAATAAATGGAATCATTGTTCTATTCACTATCAATTATTTACAAGCAATTTAACCAAATAAATTAGTCTGTCACCAGAAAGTGGCAATGGAGATTTTCTTATTCCTTTGTTCTTAAATTACTAAGGCTATTAGAGAAAAAGATTCTAATGTTATGGTTTGTTCTATGTTTAATTTCTCTTGCCAAATATTCAACTACTATAATAATTTTTTTCTATTCTGTCTTATTATTATATTTTAATCTTAAAACCAGGTCCTCCCCAGGCTGGTTAACAGAGATGGAAACTAATGGGAGAGCCTCTAGTCCAAGCAAGCTTCTTCTGTAAAGAGCCAGAAAGTAAATACTTCAGGCTTTTTGGGCCATAGAGCCTCTGTCACTACTCAACTCTGCCACTGTAGCATAAAGCAGCCATGAACAAAAATTTATTTATAAAAATAGGCAGCAGACTGTATTTGGCCCCTGGACCCTAGTTGCCCATCTCTGATCTAGTCCAAACATTTTCAGAGATGACAAAAACTGAGGCCCAGAAGGAGTAACTTTTCAGAGGTCAGAACTAGAGGCAAAGCTAGGAGAAAATTTAAATCTCATTAGTGGCAAACCAATTTTAGGAGATGGTATCAAAGAATCTGTTTATTGGACTTGGTGGGAGGACAAACAATTTCTAATTTTGGTAGGTGTGAAAAATGTTGATGCTATTAAGCAGGAAGAAATAGAGCTAGAAGAGAAAATAGTATTTGAGAAGACATTCAAGAACCTAGAGGAGTTCTCCACCAAGTGGTGGATATTAGGTATATCATCTAGCTTGAGGCTCGAAAAAACTTTGGTAGTAGTTCCTGATCTGCTGGTGTTAGGTGGCTGTGACAGCGTGTAATAGGCTAAGCAGACTGAAGGAGAAGAGTGCTAAAGATGGGGACCTAAAGATGGGAAAAAAAAAAATAAAAAAATAAAAAATAAAAATAAAAAGGCTGGGGCAGAAGTCCAAGAAATTGGAAGATGTCCCACAGACAATGATACCGTGGAGGACAAGGAAAGTGAACATTTAAAGGGCAAACAGGTGGGTATCTTAGGACACATGAGCCCAGGTAAAATAAAACCCAAAAGGTGTTCACTGCAGCTGGCCATGGAGACTTCCTTTCTGACCTTGGTGAAATCAGTTATGAGAAGGCCAAGCAGACCATAATCATCTGAAAAGAGTAGGTGAAGATAGCATCTGTAAGTTCTCTTTTCAAAAGGTACAGCAGTGAGGGAAAGGAGAGGACATCGAGAAGAAATATTTATTGAGCATCCAGTATGTAAAAGCTCTGTACTATGTATATCAATTTTCTTTTCTCATTTAAACTTTATAGATACTTTACTACCTCATTTTATACTTAAAAGAAACCTAAGGTTGACTGAGGAAAATTGACTTCTCAATGTTAGTTTATCAGTGGTAAATACGGGATTTAAATACACATGTAGATGACCCCTTAAAATGGCCTACCCAATATTAAGGGCAGAAACAAAAAAAGATTAAAAAAAAATATCATTTTCTTAAACTCCATTGATTATACCATACAATGAAACCTGAATCCTTTTGAGTCGTGCTGGGTATACTATATATACATAAGATCATGAGAGTATAACCAGAAGTTTTTTTAAAAGTTAAACAGACGTTTCTTGACAACTTAAAAAAAAATGATTTAAATAAAATCTACCCATAACGTGGTAACTCAATTTAATAAAAAAAAAATATTTTTAACTGTTCATATTATAGATTTTAGGCAACAGAATAATACGAAGAAATACAGGAATCTAATTAGTTAAACAAGATAAGACTATAATAAATGTCAAACTTATTTTACAAATTTTTATTAAAATTATTTTAATGATTTAGCAGTTTTGATAAATCACTTTCAGGTTTCCTTAGCTATAGACTCTCATGCTTAAATCCCATGCTTACTCATGATTAAGTATATTTGCAATACCAAACATTCAAGTTTAGTATTTTTGTCTGTTAGTGATTGTTTCACATGTGCAGAATTTTGCTTAGACTATAAATGGTGGGTAAGTGAATGTGCATATTATAAGTAATGTTATTGCAAAAGTTTTTAATAGCAAGACCCAAACTGCAGAAACTATTGCTGCTACTGAATTGCTTTGGGTATAAATGTTGTCATATCTACCTTAAGGTGGTTGTAAACAAAAAGCCTTATATAAAGTAATGCAACTTTGTATAATTTTACATTAGTAGTTCAACAAAATTGGAATGCCATGTAAAGACTTGCATTACTTAAAAAAGAAAAAGAAAAAAAAGACTATTATGGACTTCTGCTTCCAGTCATTCCTAAGTAACTGATACTAGAACTGCTCTCCAGGTGTAAACAACTAGAAAACTAACAAGCAAAATATTCTTTAAAGAAGGAAAATATGATCCAGAAGCAAGAGAAAAAATAAAATCAGTCAACACAGATAGAAATGACAGAAGTGACAGAATTAGAAAATAAGGACTTTAAAACTGTGATATTAAGAAATAGAAGATAGGGCCAGCCGAGTGGCTCAGTTGGTTAAGAGCTCGCTCAGGAGTTTGAGCTCTGAGCAACAGTGGTTCGATTCCCAGCCCGAGCTGAGCAGACGCTGAGCTGCCAACAGGTGGCAAGATAGCTCAGCTTAAAAAAAAAAAAAATAGAAGATAAAAAAAAGGACCAAATAGTAATTGTACAGTTGAAAAATTATACATAAAATGGAAATTTCAATGGAAGTCTAACAGATTAGAGACCACAGAAGAGAGACAATCAGTGAACTTAAAAACAAAAAAGAACTATCAAAGCTGAAGCGTGGCTCCGGTCAGAATGGCTATCATCAATAAATCAACAAACAACAAGTGCTGGCGAGGCTGTGGAGAAAGGGGAACCCTGGTGCACTGCTGGTGGGACTGCAGACTGGTGCAGCCACTATGGAAATCAGTATGGAGATATCTCAAAAAACTGGAAATGGAACTACC
>NW_017731358.1:8789279-8831881 GCF_001890085.2 Hipposideros armiger | reverse complement strand
GGTGGCGGTTTGGGGAGGGGGGGTTGTCACTTCAAGGGGTAAAAAGTATAACTATTGCACTGTGTTGTACAGCTGAAACTAATTATAAAAATGTGTATTTCATAATAAAAAATAATTAAAAGAAAAAAAAGCTGAAGCGTGGCAGTACAAAAGGCTACAAAAATATTTACGTGTGATTGAAGTCTGAAAAGGAAGGTTTTGGGAAGAGATGCAGAAAAACTGTTCACACACACACACACACAAATCACAATTAAACAATAAAACCCACAGATAAAGGGAAAATCTTTGCCAAAACAAAGACACATTATACACAGGTATCTTATAACAATAATAATAGCTGACTTCTCATCAGAAACAATGCAAACAAGAAGAAAATAGAGACCTTTTTAAAGAATGAAAGAAAAAAAAAGTTGGAAACCAAGAAATCCTATATCCAGTGAAAATGTCCTTCAGAAGATATTAAGCAAACAAAAGCAAAGAGTTTGTAACCAGGGGATTTTCACTATATGAAAATACTTTAGGATGAAAGAAAAGAATTCCAAATGGACATTCCTATTACACAAAGGAATAAAGACCATCAAAAATAGTAAAAATGTGGCTAAATATGAGATTCCCCCTCTTGATTTTAAATTTCTTAGAATAAACTGAGTTTTTAAAGCAAAAAAACAGTATGATAGAAGTAAAATATGACAACAATAGCACAAAGGACAGGAAGGGGAAATGGAAATCTAATGTTGTAAGGTTCTTACTCTATATGCAAAATGGTATATTATTATCTGTAAACTGTGATAAAGTAAAGATGCCAATTTTCAATCCTAGAACAACCTATAAAAAAGGCAAGAAGGAGGTACAACTAAAAAAGGCCAACTAGGAAAATAAAAAATACTCATTATATCCATAAGGTGGCAGTAAAAGAGGGGAAAAAATGGGGGGGAGCAAATGTCAAGGTGGAATACTTAAACCCAACAATATTGATAACTACAGTGAATGTAAATGGTCTAAATGCTCCAATCAAAAGGCAGAAACTGTCAGACTCAATAAAAAATAAGACCTAAGTATATATTGTCTGTAAGAAATAAACTTAAAAAGAGACTCACAGATAAGAATGCAAAAAGGTATATCATACAAACACTAATCACAAAATGGAGTGCCTACATTAGTATCTGAAAATGTAGACTTCAGGACAAGGAAATTAAGCAAAAATAAAGAGGAACATTACTTAATGATAAAAGTAATTTTAAGACTAAATTTAAAATTATTGTGAATACCATGTGTTGATGAGAATGTAGGACACTGAAACTTGCATATGTTGTTGGTGGGAGTGATAAATAGTCAAACTGCTTTGGAGAACAGTTTGGTAATTTCTTATAAAGTTACCATGCACTTATCATATGACCAGCAATTTCAGTCCTAGTTCTTTACTGAAGAGAAATATAAACATATGTCTGCAAAAATACTTGTAAACAAACATTCATAGCAACATCACTCATAACAGACAAAAACCAAAAACAAGTCAAATGTTCGTCCACAGGTGAATGGATAAACAAATTGTGGTATAGTCATATAATAGAAAACAACTCAGCATACAATGGAGTAAATAGATGATAAAATCAACAATATGGATGAATCTCAAACACATGATGTTGAACAAAAGAAGCCAGATACAAAAGAAACATACCATATGGTTCCATTCACATGAAATTCTAGAACAGAAAAAACTAATTTGTAGTGACAGAAAGCAGACCAATGGTCACCTGAAACAGAAGACGGGAGACTGATTGTAAAGGGGAATGAAAAGGGTGATCAGTTCACCAGGGACTAACTATCCCAGCCCAGCAAACCCCTCGGTTCTGCGCACACTGGAATGTTTGGTCACCCCAGGCTGTACACAGAAACATTTTTGGGGTGATGGAAATTTTCTCAATCTCGACCAGGATGGTGATTATATATGTTTGTCAAAACTCATTAAACTGTACACTTAAAATGGCTACATTTTATTGTATATAAACTATATCTCTATAAAGTTGATTTAAAAAGTAAAACAACAGACCATTATGTAATTTGTGATGCCTTTACTACCCTAAATATAGCCAGATGTTTATCCTTTTTATGTTGTTATTTTAAGGCTAGCATTAAAAGTATCAGTGTCTGTCAAACCTTAAAATCAGAATTATTTTATATACAATATATAGTCTTTAAGGAAGCAAAGGTATGTTTAAGATGCAAAGGAATGTTAAGAATGCAAAGGTAAGTCATAATCAAGAGGCATTTAAAATATTTTTTTCAGCCTCTTAAGTCATTCACTCATTCAAAACATTTATTGAGTTCCTACCCTTAAGGAGCTCTAGGGAAGAGAGACTTGTACATAACTACAATCAGCTGAAACCAGTACAACAAAATATGCATAGATTATGTGTGAGGTGAAAGTGCTAAACTGCAATGGAGTTAGGAAGGGATTCAGGAAAGGGTTCTGGAAGAAGAGACAAGACTTGACATTATTTAAGGAATCTAGGAAGCAAATGAGTCAGAAGCACATTCCGCTTGCTAGGTGTGAAGTGGAAAACAGCATGATTTGGATAACTGTAATAGCTGGGCGGTAACAGAGACTCAAGATTGGACAATGTATGGCAAACTTAAAGGCTGAAAGGTAAACAAGTGACAGATTTATGAAGAGCAGAGATTATGAATGCATCAATACCACAAACATTTTAACAAACAGACTATCCTATTTCTACTTTTGAGTCTATCTTTAGGTTTTACATTAAGTTTTTATTAGGTTCAGAATATAGTCCCACCCAATTTACTTCTGAATTATATACTGTATTTAGAAACTCTGAAATAGTATGGTTGAATGTTTTCATTTTGTAGATAAAAAAATGTTGACATAAACCTCATCATTCCAGACACAAAACAAGTTTTAAGGTTCCCTTTAATTTTAAGAGATGGAAAAGTGATATTTTTTCAAGACTTTTAGACTAAGGATATACTTAAAAAGAAACACAACTTATTTCTGGATTTCCTAAAAACTTAGTTCCTCCATGACTTGAAGGAAATGAAACTGCACAAATGTTTTATGTACTTTTCTGTAAGTATAATAACTCACACAATTAAAAAAAAATGGGGGAGATGTTAAATATCATTACACCATTGGAAGAGTATGTATTCTCAGTCATTGATTATTAGAATAAGACCTTTCTATTTAGTGGGGGGAAAAAAAAAAAAGAGCACCTATTCTTTTGTCCACCATCCTAGATCATGGGGGTTGAGGAGTGGAAAAATCCAAAGAATCCAAGATCAGCCTGTACATACCATTGGGGATGCTGTTCATTTCTTATGATTAAATCAATCATTTCATTTGTAGCCAGTCCCATCCATATTTGTTTTAACATTTTTTTTATCCATTTAGTTAAAAATTTACCAAGATACCGATAAATATCAAATCAGGAATTACGATATTTTTTCAAAGAAATAAAAGAAAGCCAAGAATCGGACAAAAGCTATGAAATAAACATAAATATTTCTTTCACAGCCTTGCTTTTTAATAGCTCAACACAAGAGGTCGCCAAACTTCAGCAATTCAGCTGCATGCAGACTTTAAAGCTTAACCCTTCACCTAGGGTTCCTGGATGAGCTTCAGAAGGCCCAAGGATCACCTGACACATGCAAAATTTCAGCATGTATCATTTTTCTGGAGGAGATTCCACTGCTATGAATAGATTTTCAAAGTGGTTCATGATCCAAAAGCTATTAAAAGTTGCTTCTCTAGTCAGCAATAAACATGGGAAAATTTAAATAATTTAAGAATGAATTAAGCAATCAAAATATTTTGTTTATATATAATATACAATGTGTTTTACAAGTAAAAATCTATAACACAATGTATAATGGGGTGTATGTACATATTCTGGGGAGCAGGAAAAGACAAGTTTAATATGCCGTCCTTCCAGTCTGTTAATAACACAAGCACTCTAAGATATGACAGCACAAGAAATGTCACCAGATAACATGATTAAATTCCAAGTGCATTTTAACAAAGATGTATCATCATTGATCTATTAAAAAAAAGCATTTTATACTTATTAAACTGATTTAATTAATAGCTTAAAACTCTGTCTTAGACAATTTGATGGTGAAAATGTTAAACCAGGAGAGTCTAAAAAACACACCGGTGCTGAACAAACCATAATATGGAGAAAATCTAAAATGTTTGCTAAACAAAGATGGTGAAAATAAGGTTGAATCATATTTGAAAGCAAAGAAATCCATCACTATAACCGTGATTGTTTTAGATGAAGCACAATTAAACCTAGTCCCAAGACATGTCAAACTGACTGGTATATTCATTACAATAAGATTTAAGTGCTGTTTCCTTTAGTTTGTGGTCACTTTTTAAAAATACTAACATACAATAAATATGACTTACTGTGTTCTGGATATCAAGTTGACATTAAGGATCATATTGTTTTCCCTAGACCTATAAAATTCCATCAATAGAGAACACTAATTTAGCTGAAATTTAACCAGAAAGGATTTTTCTAACATCCAACCCATCCCAAATCTGGCGGTGGTGGTAATCTCACCATCATCATCTTCCTAGGATTAATATTGGGTTGTCGGAAAAGTCATGACGCATTTTTCCAACGAAAAACATTGAAAAAATACGTCATGACTTTTCCGACAACCCAATATAAAAATTAAATGTGGTAATGTATGTAAAGTGCTTAGCCCAGTGCCTGGTACAGAGTAAGGTCTCACTGACAGCTTTATGATCAGCAGTAGTTTCCCAATATTTTGAAAATGTAGACTTCTTAGGAGCCAGGTAATCATTGATTTCTTGGTCTAAATTATACTGAATAGCCATCAGTCAAATTGGAAGACCAGGAAAACAATTATTTAGACAAACATTTGTAACAAAATGTGGCTCTCTCAACTTTATGTAACTGTTTTTATTTGTTTACTAACAAAAGATTTTGGCACAAAGCAATTAAAAGCATCTATTTTTTCATAGTTTCTGTAATTACGAAAAGAATGTGATTGTTTAAAAAAAATCAGTATTACAGAACAGTAAAAAATGAAAATCTCCTTTCTCTTTCCCTTTGATCTCATTCTCTACTTCTAAATCTTTTCCCTTCTAAATCTTTTTCTACTGATAAGCATCATAAGAAATGAAGTCCATCTACTTAGCTGTAATAATATAAGCAAAAGATTATTTGGATTTTACTGTTTCTACTTTCAAATTTCTGCTAGAGATTAAAATTTTACTAGCTTTCAGCTGTTAAGAGCTATCTACACAGATATCTAAATTGAGAAATTATTGCTGAGAAAATTAAATAGTAAAGTCTTTTTAAAGAGAAATTAAGTAATTTTACTTGCTGTATAAAAATTTTATTTTGTAAATAACCTAAATATCTATATGTTTAACTGTGATGTTTTTCAAAGAGATATATCCAAATTTTAAAAGTTAGTTACTAAAACCATGTAAACTATTGAAATTCTATCATCAAAAGGTAAGACTCTAATTCTGCCCTAAAACTTCTATCAGAAAGCAATGGTCAAATTATTACTAACCATAAGTGTTATGGAATAAATGAGAGCATATCTCTAGGAACATTAATGCATTTTTAACTTGAAATTCTCCAAACTGGTTGGTTTCTTTCAAACTTTGATTTTGTGATATTTTAATCTAGAAACTGAACTCTGGATTGAAGCTTTCTTTACCTTACTCGAAATTTTTATTTTAAAATTTGGAGGGGGTAAATAAAACTACTAGTAAAGCCTCCAGTATTCTCAGGTCCAGAACTTCCTTTATTTTTATTGTTTCAACTTCAATTCATCTGGGAAATTTGGGGGGCATTTGTCACTTACATAAGAAAGTCAAAAGATCAAATCTTTGAGAAGCTAAATATTGTACATAATTTCTTTTCAAAGTCAATATATCACTTTACCTTAATGATATTATTCTTTTCAAATGAAGTATGTAATTCAGAATATAATCATACAATAAAATCTACGCAATCATTAAAATCACTTAGTCCAGCGGTTCTCAACCTTCCTAATGCCACAACCCCTTAATACAGGTTCCTCATGTTGTGGTGACCCCCAACCATAAAATTATTTTCATTGCTACTCTATAACTGTAATTTTGCTACTGTTATGAATCATAATGTAAACATTTTTGTTTTCCGATGTTCTTAGTGAAAGGGTCGTTCGACCCCCAAAGGGGTCGTGACCCACAGGTTGAGAACCGCTGACTTAGTCACAAGACAGGTCTTCATGTGAGATATACAATTTTAGTTAAAAAAGTCTACAAAACAGATGGCATTTTCATTTAAACATATATATGCACAGAAAAGTATATAAAAATATTTATAAGTTATTTTTAATGACCTGCCAGAACAGTAATTGCTTTTGCTCTTTGTGTGTCTGTAAATCTTCAGTCTTCTGCACTGAGCATATACAATTATAACATATGTAATTATTTAAAAAGTAATCATCATTAAAAATACTACCTTCTCCAAGCATTCAGAAGACTCTCTTTTCTAAATAACCCCATTGGTGTGACTGATGGCAGAGATGCCAAAGAATAATGCTATGTCACTAAACCTATGTTTGTGAATTTCCTGGTAGGTGTTCTCCCAAAATGTTTTATTATTTACCAGGTATCTGAACCCACATCAGATAAATTTTGAGATTATTTTAACTAATATGTTAAGGAAAATTTTAAGAATAAAAATCTTATTATCTGAGAAGTCCCTAATAGAATTTCTCTTTTTACAAATGCTTTGAAAATCCAAAGCTTTTTTTATATATATATTCATAGGTTAACTGGCATAATAAAATGCTGGTCTGATAATCCTATGTATGAAATCAACCTCAGAAAATTAAGTGTTCTTCATGCTTTTTCATGACTTTCAATTCTCTTCTGCTTTATACTTTTTACTTATTCTAAATATTTTGCAAAAGCCTTCTTATCAGAGGACAGGGAGAGATTAAAAAGGTAGGCTAGAATGAGATAAAGTTAGCTCAGTTTATAAAACTGTGTTGTTACTCATGCTGTAAATATTGGCATGGACATCAGAGCCAATAAAACTTAATGAACAACATATATAACAACCATACTAACTTCTCTTATTAATTTTCAGGTAATTCCAAATTCATGAGTGAACAATGGTCTAGCAGCTTAATTTAATTTAAATCTTTATTGAAAACTATTTTGGTGTCCTTGGATATTAAAATATAACAATAAAAGAAAGTCCCTAGTTAGAAAGCTCATAAAATAATAAGACAGTGTACCACATATAAAATTCATTAAGTTTGCTATATGATTGCTCATTTTTTTGCATACACTCAATTCAAAGAGAAGAGTATCTATTTCACTGTGGGGAGTTAACTACCCACAGATACTTCAGAGGAATCCCCATGAGGTTTTCAAAGGAGAAATGGAAAGAGAGCAGAAAAGAACCGATTAACATGGATTCCCTAGTTACCATAAGGATTAAAGGCTCATGACTATTATTTCAAAAATAAAAAAAAAATTAGGAAACAAATTGGGGACCTGAGACCATCTCTCATAGAAAATTCAAATCAATTCTTGAAGTCCTGATTAGCAGTAATGATACTATCTGTTTAAAAAATAAAAATGTCCTAATAATATTTAACTTTGAAAGCTAATCTATACAACTTCTCTTTTCTGATTTCTGATTTAAATCAGGAAAACTGGAACAGTTAAATCAGAATTAGTTATAAATTTCATTTCAATGAAACATCATATATATTCAATATTTAAGGAACAGATATATAGAATCAACAAGATTTAGAGCTATATTAAACACACACACAGAACCCCTACAATGTTTACTAACCTCCATGCAATAAGATTTAAAGCTATACTACACACATACATACCACAACACAATGTCTATTAACTTCAATATAATGTATAACTTCAGGTCATCAAATCGATGCCAAACTGGTACTGATATTTTATCTATCCTGGGCAGTCATGCTTAGGACTAAAAGGGACCAAGAAGCTGGATATTCCGAAGTGCCCTAAGATGCACTATTCTCATATCACCTTCAAAACACCTATAGACAGGCTGGCCGAGTGGCTCAGTTGGTTAAGAGCTCACTTAAGAGTGCGAGCTCTGAGCAACAGGGTTGCCAGTTTGATTCCCAGCCCGAGCTGAGCTTCCCCTGAGCTGCCAACAGGTGGCAGGGTGGCTCAGCTAAAACAAACAAACAAAAAACACCTATAGACAGTGATGTGGAACTATAGTAGGGTGATGACTATGTTTCTTACATATAAATGCAAGATGACAAGAAAACACAGAAATGAAAAAGAGTGTTGTTTTAGAGTTGGCCTACTGCTACAAATTGATCTTGGACCAACTTGCAACAAATAACCTAAATGAAAATGAAGTCTTAAACCACCACCAACAAACTGACAGTTTCTGCTAAAATCTATTAAATAAGCACAAACCAATATCAGCAGAAATTGAATTCCAAGGACTAGACAAAAAGTCAAAAAAAGCACTGGATGTAAAAGGTTTATAAGACAGGGTGGCAAGTATGAGATATGGACTCATCACAAATGTGCACTTAGCTTCCTGAACAATTTCATTTGTATCATGTATGAATTGATTAAAATTAATGACAATTCTAAACTCTATATTCAGTAGAGAAATGACACAATTCTAATAAGCTCAACACATATGACAAATAGAATGGCAGTATGCCCAGAGAAATATATAGCGAGCTTAAGTTCATCAAGTGAAAGCCTGGGGCCAGAAGAAAGGCTAAGCAGCTGCTATAGAGCAGAAGAGGTCAGCAAACTATGGCCCAATCACTGTTTTCATAGAGCCCGTGAACTAAGAATTGACTTTACAGGTAATCATTTGCAATCAATTTTATGATAGGGAATACTAACTTTGAACCCAACTAAGAGAAATGTGAGAGCTCCCCCGCCAAGAACTCCATTCCAGTAATTAGACATTTATATTCAGTTATTATATTTTGAATTTCATCAATGAAAAATCTATAGAAATTTGTTTTCTCTTTTGCTATATATCTCTACGATATTCTTGATTTGCATTTAGTCTACAGAGCCCAAAATATTTTATCTAGCCCTTTACAGAAAAAGTTTGCCAACCCCTGTATCAGAATATTAATTTGAATAATGGGGAATACATAGGCTTTGGGAAACAAAAAGATCAAAATGTTTGAATTTAGATCTGAATGTAGTGTGGGAATCAGAAAGGAAGTAGATCTGTTAAAACTAAAAGATGGTTACCAAAAAAAAAACAAAAACGCAAAAACCAAAAAAACTACAGATACCTTAGTGGTCTCAGGTGCACACCATAAGAAATTACATGGATAGTAAGGGAGATTGTTGATCACACACTGATCTTTTCAACCACACTTGCACACACTGATACCTAACAAAAGCACCTTATTAAAACTAACATATTTTTATAGAATGAAGTACAAGGATTTTAAAATAACTTAATCACAGTCCTGTGTACAACTGGTAAAAGCTACCGAGGAGTTATGGCTCAGTACAACAAAAACTAAATTCAAGCTGTCCAGATACAGAACAGGCTGCATTCCCAAGTAGTCATCTGATGGCTGGCAGTGTTCAAGGAAACACTGGAAAACCATCTGTCAAGAACATAACTAAGAAAGTTCTTACACTGGTTGGAGGATTAAACTACATGACCTCTAAGGAGATTTTCAATTTCACACTTCTATGAAACATTTGGAAAATCAAGAATAAAGCCCTCCAAATAGTAGGTGTTGTTGCTTTGGCCAAACTATAACCTTGTGTGAACCAATGTAATGGTCTAAATGTACAGACATTAGAAATTTTTTTTAAAAAGGTGGGAACTTCTTTAAGATCTGAAATACTAAAAACTTTTAAAAATTACATTTAAAAACTCAATTAAAATCTCACCCCCACCATTCTTAAGGGACAATATTAATAGATAATAATATTTTGAATCTGGTGTTGTTATTAAAAGTACTGACAGGCCTAATAAATAAAATAATATTAAACTGATGAGTAAAAATTCTGTTTCTATAAGTGATGTACTCATACATATATTCATTCTTCCATTTTATAAATATCAATATATTAACTAAATGCAACCATTTCCTACATGCTCAGCAAAATATTAGAAACAGAGTACATGGTGAGCAAAAACAGACATAGTTTGTGCTTTTATTCAGTTTATATACATTTTAGTGATCTTACAGTTTTAAGTACTATAAATAATAGATGTATCCTTTTTTCCATCAGATATGCAAAATGGCTTTTCCAGGATCATACAACAGAAGAATACGTAACTCAATTAGGAACCGAAATGCTGTGTTCTTACACTTCCTCTATAGCTAAGTTTGCTATGTGATCTTGGATCACTGTCTCCATTTTTAAGTTTTTCATGGAGGTGTGTGTGATATGCATTTGTAGAATAGTAACAAAATGCCTTACAGTTCAAAAATTCCAATTCAATCTTCTCACCTTGATTATTTCCACCAACTGATCCACACCACTGTCCCCTGGAAATATTGGTTGTCCTAACAACAGCTCAGCCAGCACACAGCCTGCAGACCATACGTCTGAAGAGAAAAGAAAACAAAGTCTCAATTATACTGTGTAGCTTAAGGTGAATTGAAAAATATTTGTATACATTTTCTAATTTCACTTTGATCACAGAATAAATATCAAAAGCAAAAGATTGTACAATCCAGAACAGAGGAAAAAAAGTCATCAAACTATTCCTAATGCATTTTAAAATTAAGTGTTAAACTTAATGAAAGAGGAAACAAGGCTAATAATCACATTCAAATAAAAGGCAAAGTCTCAGGT
Organism: Hipposideros armiger; assembly: GCF_001890085.2. Taxonomy (NCBI): domain Eukaryota; kingdom Metazoa; phylum Chordata; class Mammalia; order Chiroptera; family Hipposideridae; genus Hipposideros; species Hipposideros armiger. The sequence continues at coordinate 8,821,017 of NW_017731358.1, read as the reverse complement.
GACCGGTTAGCTCAGGTGGTTAGAGCGCAGGCTCATAACACCAAGGTTGCCGGTTCAATTCCCATATGGGCCAAGGAGCTGTGCCCTCCACAACTAGATTAAAGCAACTAGTTGACCTGGAGCTGATGGGTCCTGGAAAAACACACTGTTCCCTAATAAAATTTCTAAAACAAAAAACAAACAAAAAGGTAAAGTCTATTTGATTATCAAATATCAGGTTCAAGTCTTCAACAACCAAGACAGGGGAGTATACTACCAAAACATAGGGCATAATTATCTACTTATCATGCTTAAAAATAAAGTGACACATTAGCAGGTGCTAACAGAGTAGCAACCACCAAGGGCTCAATCTCCTGAACACAGAGTTTTAAGCCAACGCAAATTCTGAAAAAATTTTTAGACTTCAAATGGTTGACTTTTATGTGATAATATGGACAGGAAAATGTGCTTAAATATATAATTTTTAAATGCAAAGATAGAATACACTTTATTTCACAAATTAGAAAATTCCCTTTTAAGTCAAGGTGGAAACTTCAATCCCTGAGGGAAAAACTTTAAAAAATACTTAATAAATTTTAATAATGTATAAATGAATTTAATTAATAAATTAAAAAATAATTTAAAGTATACATCCTGGCTTATCAAAATCATCCTGGTTTAGATCTATTGTTCTAGGATAATTACTAATTGCACCCCCTTTCTCCTTTAATAGTATTACCAAACAGGAAGATAAATTATATGCTTACTCTATTTATAGCCCATCATTAAGATTTCCTGAAAGGAAAAGCTAATTTTCAGTTTCTGGATGCCTGAGGTTGCTGGGTTTTGTATGAACCAACAATCAAGTGCTTTAGGGAGATAAACATAAATTATTGCTGGGCATTCCTATCTAACAGTAGGGAAGGAGAACAATGGAATGGCATGGGGATGGACAGCAAATAATTTAAGAGGTCTGGTGTGGTGACATGACTCTTAAGAGGAAGTACAAATCGCTGTTCCAGTGACTACTATTTACTAGCCTAGAAAAATAATGACACAAACTTCATTTAAGAAATTCAAGTCAATTTTGTCCAATTCCAAATAATGACAACCAAGACACCTATTTTGCAAACATAGACCAAAAAAGCCCTCCTTGATATGTTAGGTAATTGCTAAATGAAACAAATATGAAAATCTACTAGGAAATCTTTACTCAAAGCCAATAGTAACATTAACTCTTAAAATCAAGTGGAAAAGATATATCTCCTTATTAATGTAAATGCTTTATTTTGATCTAGGTTTTAAAATGTCCCTTTACCTAGCTAAATATATGAAAGGTAATATGTATGCACTCACTTCTTTCCTTTATAATACAGAATAATTCATCTCAGAAGACAAGTCTGGAAAAATTGCAGGGGAATAATTACATTTTCATAAAAAAGGCATGGTAAACACTATCCTAGGCAGGATTCAAGTTACAAATATGGGAGACAGGAGTAAAATATTAAGGAATACTATTGCTTAGTGGTTGCCACAGGAAATTACTAATCAAGTGGCAACTATACTAGTGGTCTTCAGTACATGTTAACTCAGGCAAATTACTAAAACCAAGATATTTATCATTCATTTTTCTGAGAGGTACCAAAATCTGTTCTTACCTCACAGGACAAATGGATGATATTCTCCAAACAGAATAAAACAGAACAGAAGGCACAATAAAATAAGTGCTCTGGCACACTGAATTTTCTGGTTATTTGGGGTTTAAGTGAAAATAGTATGCTTTTTCCCACTTAACTAATTCATGGTAAAAGCAACCTTTCAAGACCAACTAGTTTAACACACTTCACAGATAAGGAAATTAAGGCATAATAAAGTTCAGTGACTTGTCCAAAGTGATGCTACTGAATAGCAGTAGGCCTGAAACCTAATTTCAATTTCCAGTCAAGACCACTGTCTTGAATAACAGCCTCACTATCACAGAAAAACTGTTTCTTCAAGGGTCTGTAAGCTCGATTCCTGATCCTAAAGCAGTTGTTTCTCACTCTGCCATTTCTCAGTAAGACAATATAACAGGGCCATCAGTCTTACCTCTGGTTATATCCAAATATGATAATGATCTAGCCAGAACCAACTACTCTTTCACTTCAAAATCATTGTTAAAATTTTCTAAAATGTACCTGTTTTAGTACACTTTTAAATACCTTTGTTTTCATCTATTTACAAATCTTCCAGAGTCTTCAGAGGCAAGTATCCTAAATCTAAAGAGGGAGGCCAAATCTAGGCTCGTTGGGGTTCAAAAGGCCCCAGACTTAAATCAGTGGCACATGGTGAGTCCTATGCTGAGAGAGTCAGAAGTCAGAATCTGGCCTTAGCCATGCAAAGGAGGCTACTGGAAAGCAGCTGTTCGTAACACCCAGAGAATTGGTTCCTATCTGATAAAACAGACTACACTGTCATCCTTTTGTAAGAAGATTCCAAAGAACTGCTAGGCACATGGACATTTATTGAAGTAATGCACTCTTAAGAGGGTCAAAGGTTTATATAAACATGCCTTAATGTGTCAGATGACGTGGTCATAACTTTTTTAAAAGAAGCAAACTGCATTTACTTAGGCACAACTCATCCCAGTATCTGGTATGCAGATGATCAGTAGCATGTATTTGAATAAAATATAAAGCAGCTGGAAAATCAATGACATCTCTAAAGATAAAGGGCTGAAATGTGCTCTTGGAGAGAGTCAAGTTAATATGTACCTCAAAAAGAATACTACACCTTACATTCTACTGTACTTTTCACTAACATTTTAATGATTTAATCCTCACAGCCACTCAGAAAGGTAGGCAGAACTATTAGTAATGTCCACTTTACAGCTTAGTTAAGTAGTAATAAACCTGGAACTCTTATTTATCCCTTAACATTGCCAAATAATGTAGCCATGATGAAACTTGGAGCATTACACACACACACACACACACACACACACACACACACTCACTCACTCACTCACTCACTCACTCACTCACTCACTCACTCACTCACTCTTATACTCTCTATCCTCCAGTGCTACAAGTCTCAAGTATGGTCTGCAGAGCCCTGAGCCTGCTGAACCTTTCCAGAGTTCCTGAAAGCAAAACTATTTTTATAAGAATACTAAGATGTTATCTGCCTTTTTCACTGTGTTCACAATTGCACTGGTAGTACAAAAGAAATGGTGGATAAAACTTCTGGCCCCTTGGCATAATAAACATGGAAATGCATTTCTGTTTAGAGGTCTTTGTTCATCAGAGAATTTCTACTTGTATCAAAAAAACAAAAATTGTACAAGTTCTGATTATTCTTAGTTTTCTGTTACTGAGGCTTTGTTGTTGTTTGTTTGCTTGGTATTTGTATGCTTTAGTTTCTGTTTGGACTAAGGAATTCTCTTCAGAAATAATATACAACAAAATAATTTTGACCTCCACTCACACCTAGCCTAAGGTTGCACCTCCTTTCTTAGCTTCCTATTCATGTCTAGCTGATCATACCCTTTGAATTCACTCCTGCTAGTGGGCAAAAATGGGGTAGAAGAGGTCAATGAAGATTGAAGCAAATTGTCTGTATTCAATTTCTTCTATCACTAAAGATCTTTCATGAAGACTTCTCTAGAATCGTGGGTTTAGCCAGACTACTAATGAAAAAGTCAGAAGTGTTTTTTTTTTTAGCTTGAATTAAAATTAAGTAACCAATTGAGACAGCACAGTAAGAATGTCAAAATATGGTCATTCTATTACTTTCACCATAAACTTAATGAATGGAAATTCTCAAACTGGTGATCAAGCTCAGAAGTGAGTATTTCAGGAAAATTAAAATTTAAAAAAAAGAAAGAAAATTATACTTAGGATTTATTTGAAAGTTTAAGTTAAAAACAAATGTAACCATAATGATATCATGCACTCACAAAGGAATAGATTTATTATTCTAATAATCCAAGAAACCTAAAAATAGGTAAATAAATGTTAAGTTCTACAAGATAAAACTGAAAACATTCTATACATTTTTGCATGTCAATCTTTAAGAAGAAAAATATTTTAGGGCATACCTATTTTTATATTTAAGTTAAAGTATAGATTAGTAATAGTAAATTACTAAAAACAAGATTAAGTGGTTAATTACAAGCCATCACACTCAGATTCAGTACTTACCTATACTAGAGGTATAATCAGTGGCTCCAAAGATCAACTCTGGGGCCCTATAGTACCGAGAACAGATATACGAAACATTGGGTTCTCCTCGGACCAGCTGCTTTGCACTAATAAAAAATAAAAATAAAAAGCAGAAATTCTTTTTAACTAAATCTAAACCTTAAGAAATCCTAAACAGCTATCATTCACAACACTGAATGTTTATCTAAGATTCATATAATTCCAATCACATAACATATGAAAAAGAAAATGTGAACCATAACTATCTGACGAAAGGAACATAATTTTAACATAACATTAATTTAAAAAATAACAGTAATTTTTAAAGACTGCATTTCTTAACTGTCACCTAAGGAAAAAGATAAAAAGTCACAAAAGGATAAACGCTGGATTTCTTCTGATCTTTGGTTCCCTAAATTCCATCTCTAAAATACAAAGAAGGGCAAAAAAGTAAGAGGTACCTCTCCCCATCGAAAGGCACAATAATAGATTATAACATAAGAATGAATACTTTTTACCCAATTTTTTTAAGGGTAAGAAATTGTCCACTCTTTTATAATTTGACTTCTGACTCAGAATGAATATCAAGGCTTACAGACCCAATCTACTTCACTTCCCCACCATCTCTATGAATTTTTTAACTCTCTAAACATCCACTACCCAATAAAAAAGATAGGCTCACTCCTTTAGGGCAGAGATGATTCAGAGCTTATGAATCTAACTCTGTTGTCCTAAGTTCAATTACATGTTTTTTAGTCCAATTTTCCTTCCAAAACTTTGTGGTATGTATTTTAAATATTAAAATAAATTAAAATTAGTTTCTTTTAAGATGTCTTTCAAGATAACTTGAAGACACACTGAAATAAACTGATGTAGAAGCTATTTTGACATATAACAATAGCAAAGATAAATACAGGAAGTGAATACAAACACCAAAATAAAAATAAAAATGTAAATAACATGGGAAGGTAAAAAATTTGGGGGGTAAAGGTACAGGAAAATCAGAGTAGAGATGGATGAAAGTGGTCACAAGGGTTTCAAAGTTTGGGCTTTCTTTTCTTCCATTTAGTTCTGGTCCATAACTCTGACCTTAACCTCTTTTTTTATCATCACAAGTTTTGAGGGTGGGAGACAGTTTATTTTTTAACATTCTCCACAAGTACTGACACACAGCAACCATTTCATAAATTAATAAATATTAATCCCTGTTTTTAAGCCACATGAAAGTTAAGATACTTTTACAGCATAACTGAAAAAACCTTTCTAACTTACGAAGGATTTTTTTCATTAACAAGACAAACTCCAATTATATAGTCAGAAATTCACTATAAGATAAAGAAGGTAATACTGGAAACTCTGAAGCCTATAGGTTTCTTCACTACTTGATGGAGTTGCCTTCTTTCACTTCAGGTGAGTCTGGCTGTAACTTCCTGCCTTTTGAGGGTTGAGAGCATCTAATATCGTCATCACATAGAGTTCTAAGAAAGCCCAACTAGTCCCTCACTTACTTCCAGGCCCTATTTCATCCGGTAAAAATGTACTGACAAGACAGTAATACTGTTTTCTTCAAGTCACCATCAGCCTGGCACTAAGGATCTAAAGTATATCCCAAACTAACTGTTTAAAACCAAAAAGGCCTTTGTTATCAGAGTTATTAAAAATGAAATATTACCATACAAGTGAAGTCCCTGTTCCAAATATATCAGAACAAAGCATTTTCCACAGCCCAACAGAATGAACCATTGCAACAGTGTTGACACTATGGTGGAAGCAGAAACTCTACTAAACTTGATGTCTCAGTCTTTTTATAGTCCATACCAATCACACACTTTCAGTGGGGAAGACACTCCATAAAAATAAAACTCATCTGATTTGGGCAGTTTGTCCTACAGATAATAATAGTGCTTTGTTTCAGGCATCAAAGTTTTGATTTAATATCCTTCACTGTTTCTTATTGTTGAAAGGACAGAGTTACAGCCTGCAAAATGAGTTGGATCCTGTAATAGGTGTCTGAAATTAGGAAACTGTAAAAAGGGAATGGTCTGAAAGAGGACACCGTTGTGATACTAAGAAGAATTAACTCATGACAGAGCAGATGTGTTTATTAAGACTCTCTGTCAAGAGATAGCCTGTGGAAAATATATCCTATATTGAGCCTAAACTAAACTGTGGATTGATATAAAAGTATTACAAAGAGGCAGGAATACAGATATTAGCAAGTGTGGGTCAATATCTATAAAGAGCAGAATTGAAAAGAATTTGTGAGAATGAAAAAAATTGGAGAGAATCCAAGTTACGTCGAGATGTCTTAGGGACTAAGAGGAGAGCGATTACTCTAGGTGATTACACTAAAGAGGAGGTAGAAGGTTAATTGCCTGAGTTACATGGGGATATAGGCTTGGCTTCATGTTGAAAGGTTAGATCAGAGAGGGACAAGATGCTGAATTCTATGGAGATTGAAAGGATGAAGTCTTATTACACAATATGTTACCAAAGAATGTGTTTAAAAAAGAGAAAGTGCATTGGAATTTGCAGAAAAGGGAGAATAAAAGACTAAATTATAGTGGGAAAAGAAGAAAATGCTGCTAGTAGACCTTTTACTGCATCTCTAAATTGAGATTAGCTCTGAAGATACATAGTAATGTAAAATAATCAATATTTTAAATAAATTAGTTGTACTGAAAAAGAAATATATACACGTAATATAAAAATTCAAACAATACAGAAGTACAGTCAATGAAAAAGTTTCCTAACTATACTATACTCCCAGTTTCCCTTCCTAGGGACAATTAATACTATGGATTTATTATATATCATTCCAGAAATAAGCTATGCATATATCTGTATACATATGCCTGCACTCTGTTTGTCTTGAAAACACCGAAAGTAGCATACTATATATACCGTCTTGACCTTGCTTTTTTTTTAACACCTCACAAAGTGATAGCCCCCCTCCCCCAATCTATTGCCCCTCTGACATCATATATATCTATTACAATTCCATTATACTATTCCCTATACTATTCTCCATATCCTGTGACTATATATATATAAAATTATATATATATATAATTTAATATATATATAATTAAATTATATATAATTTAATATATATATAATATATATATTTAATATATATAATATATATATAATATATATATATAATATATATATATATATTAAATTATAGCTGACATACAATATTATTCAATGACCTTGCTTTTTTAATTTAGAATTTCTTACAGATCATTCCTTTTCAATTCATAGAGAGCCATCTCATGCTTTTTCACAGCTGCATGTATTACATTATATGTGTAGGTACCATAATCTATCTGGTCATTTTCCTACTAACAGACAATTTATAAATAATGCTATGATAAAAATCCCTGTATACACACTATTTTGTACATGTGTGAGTATTTATAAGGGAATAATTCCTAGTAGTTAAATTGCTGGGTGAAAGACTACATGCATTTATAATTCTGACAGAATTTACTAAAACTACCCTCACAAGAAACTGTACTAGTTTATATTACTTGAATGAGGACTATAGTATTGTTAGACTGACATTATAAAAGAAACATATTTAAAAAGAACATATGGGGTGGAAGGGTGAGGTAAGAGAGGAGGGAAGAACGGGAGACAAAAAGAGAGCTGGCTTACCTTCCAAAGTCACAGAGTTTTAAGACAGCTGTATCAGGGTCCAACAAGAGGTTCTGTGGTTTAATATCCCGATGGCAGATTCCAAAGGAATGAATATAGGCTAAACTTCGGAACAGCTGATACATATATAACTGGAATAAATAGTAAAAATTAATTGAATAGTTTCTATCCCAAACAAATCAGAATCCTTAAGCAGTAAATAAAGTAACAGATTTTCAGAACAAAACAGGTGTACTGCTGGGGATTATTAGCACTCAGTCTTCCTGTAACAAGTTTCATGTTATTTCTATATCAATTAACTAAAGTTTCATTAACTACATGTTCTATTTGCACCATCCTTTAATAACTTAAAAAGGGAGATTTTACAATATGCCTTGTAATTTTTTATTTTACTTACATCTCACAACAAGCCTATGATGGGGTGGTTTTTTTTTTCAAACAGAAAAAACGCTGAGAGAGGTATTCCAAAAGCATGTGACTAATAAGTAGCAAAGTTTAGAGCAAAAGCCATCTTCTGTTTTTTGAATTCATCATTCTTTAAAAGTATTTGCAGTTACATCTTTAGAATAATAATTCTGAGATGTCAGCCCCAGAGGTTACTGATACAGAGGCCTGGAAAAATTCACATGTGAATTGAGAAAAATCTATAATTAATAATTTATCACAACATCAGCAACCCTGTAAAGAGCATCACTATACTTCCTATTAATATCCTCCAAAAATAAGTAGACTTTAAAATGCTATTTAAAAACAGATCCTAGCTGACTACTGACATCAACTTAAAAGAATATTTATTTCAATTTTATTAGGAAAAAAAAACACTGAGAAACTGGGTCTGCATGGAAGAATCAGACTCTCGACTGGGGAAAAGAGGGACTTTATGAAGAAAGTGAGTCCAGTTCACCCTTGAACAACACAGGTTTGAACTGTATGGGTCCACTTATATGTGGATTTTTTTCAACAACCACGTATATTGGAAAAATTTTCGGAGAGTTCCTTACTACCGTGAAATAATCACATATTGATTACTCTAGGCCACCATAAAGCTATCATATTGCTGCATCTTTGTTATCAATGCATGAATTATTACACCTGTATATAAATGAATTTTTCATATCTTTTCATTTTTGATGTCTAGTTAGTAATATCTATACTAGCTACAGTGTTTTGTATCATACAAGACAATGCTGATGTAGGTACTGAAAGACAGACAATCTATTTTGTAAACAGATGACAAAATCTGACTGTAGAGTATCAATAAATACAGTATAGTATTGTAAATGTATTTTCTTATGATTTTCTTAGTATTTTCTTTTCTCTAGCTTACTTTATTATAAGAATACAGCATATAATATATATAACATACAAAACATGTGTTAATTGATCATTTATGTTATCAGCAAGGCTTCCTGTCAACAGTAGGCTATTAGTAGTTAAGTTTTAGGGGAGTGAAAAGTTATAGGGCAATATCTGACTGTGAGTGTATATGGTGGGGGTCAGAGCCCTTAATCCACTGTGTTAAAGGGTCAACCTCCTGTTTATCCCAAGGTCAGTGTTCTGGTTCACTTTTAAATTTTTCTGACTACTCACCTTTTGACCTCTACCCCAAAGTTATATGCCATGTAAAAATTTTTTTACATGATTCAAACCAAAGATACCAGTGTTTTGATAAAAAACAACAAAAAAGACATTAAAGGTCAGATAAAGCACTGACATAAGGCACCATATTTAGAGGTTACTGTTAAGACTTAGTTAATTAAAGTTAACATGGGACCTACTTTCCTTCAAATGGGCATAATGAAAACTGCAGACAGCTGAATTTCAGTACATGCTTGCTATACTGAACTAAAGATGGAAAAGTCTAAGCCCTCTTTAAAATGGAGCATGAAGTAAAATGTACATATAAGATCTCCAATTAGGTCAGCATTTTGCCACCAAAGTTAGAATTAAGGAATTTACATAAATTTGAAAAGCTTTATTGCTCTATTATTGTACATCATTGCTCACGGAATTAATCTACAAGTCCTAAAGCTTATCTCAGAGTTCTAAGAGTTTAAATTCACTACTGCTAAGAAAATAAAAGTTTCCATAAGAAATTGAACTCATAGACATTAACTTACTAAAGGAGAGACTTTATTAACTCTATATCAGGGCACTAATGTCTAGGTCAGCAAAAATTAGTGGGGGGAAAAATGCTTTCTTTGTAAAAAATGCTTCAGAGTTTAAATAAAGTTAAGGTGTCCTTTAACTCTATTATTAATTCATCTGAAAGATCTACTCTATCTCCATTCTCTTCACTTTGTTTTTTAAAAAGTCAAGATAAAGAATGAAATAAGCAATTTTATATCTTTTGTTGCTGTTGTTTGACTCTGTAAAAGTATATTTATAGGATAACTGAGGCTTACTACACTAGAAAGACAGCATTAACGAGAAAAACAACTGATTGTGTGTCAGGCACTAGTCTAAGTACTTTGCATGTATTACTTCATTTAACCTGTATGTAATAGGCACCATTATTATTTCTATTTTACATATAAAGTAACTGAGACACAGAGGTTAGGCAATTTGTCCAATATCACATACTTAATATTCTGTAGAGGCTTGGGTAAGTATTACTCTTTCAATTACTATTTCTTTATTTTGCCATATTCTTATTCCATTAACTAAATGTGCAAAACTGTAATTGTTAAATAGCTTGATCACTATGTAAAAGGCTAGAATGATAAACACTTAGAAACTTAGAGGTATTTAACACATGCTTAAATTCGAGCTTTATTTAACATATATTGTCAAACCAAATGTGTTTCCTCCAGTTGTTTGTTTAATTTTTGCAATTAGTCTGTGAGATACACACTTATCCTAATTTTTACAGGAGAGGTCACTGAAGCCTAATTAACAGTTTGAAAGCAATCTGAACCCATTACAAAGTTATTAAATCTAACTAAGTCTAATGTCCTCTCCTCTGTGCTACTAAACCTGTTTAAAACAAATAGTGGAATAACAATTTTATTCATGAGCCCAAAAATGCATCCAGCTCCCTTGTGAACCCAGACCCTGTCCTTAAACGTAGTTTTCCAATTAAAAAAAAATTCAAGTTTACAATGATGATTGCCAACCATCTGTTTTAGAGTTGTGTTTTAAAATCCACTTAAATTATTTAAAAAACCCTCATCAGAAAAGAAAAGGTGCTCAAACACTTTACATACATATTAACTATCATCAACTACAAAGTGACCAGTACTATAAAAGTGGTGAAGAAAGAGGTCTGAAGCAATAAGATCATAGAAATACTCAACTCCCCCAGAAAAAGGGCAAGTCAAAAAAAAATCCATAAAGAATTGCAGCTGCCTGCCATTTTGGTAACGTGTGCGAAACACGTTCTTATTAGGTGAAGTCTGTGAAGGCAAAAGTTATATGTGTTTATCACTTTATTTCTATCTCCCAATCCAAGATTTTTCACACACAAAAATACTTTTCATAAAACTATGTAAAACGAATAAGTGAATGGGGTCAACTTATCAATTCCAGACAATGTTTTTATCTTTTCAGGCCCTTAAAGATAAGAATAGATTTGTGTTCTCAAAGAATAATGTCGACAGCCAATAGCTTTGACTCTGGAAGGACTGTGGTTATATAAAAGGACCATTCTTTTTTCCAAAGTGGGAAAAGGGAGTGCTAGATCTCTCTTTGTGTGCCAACTTCAATGTGAATATTTTTTAAAAATATAGATGCCAGAAATCTCATCCAAATACATGTCAAAATACAGACAGAGATATACACAAGGCTCTTCACTACATTATTTGTAATAGTGAAAAACCAAAACAACGGAAAAACAATGTCCATTAATAGGTGGCCGACTGAGTAAATTAGGATACAGTCATGCAACAGACTAATATGCAGCTGTATAAAGAAAGGCAAAATAGCTATTTCTATCTACCTACCTACCTATAATACACAGTGATCTCCAGAATATATTTTTAATTAAGAAAGTAAGGTATGTATATGTATAAATTATGTAACCATTTACATTAAAAAGAGATGGGTGGTAAAATAATTATACACATTTGCTTATTTATAAAATGGTAGGATAAACTATTAAGAAGTTTAAATATTTAACTCTGGGAGAGAGAAGGAATAGGGTAGAGGAAATAGGGGTGAAAGCTAAATTTATTTAACTGTATATACCTTATTTGGTAATTTTACTTTGAAACTGTAATTATTTTCTTTTAATGCAAAATTTAAATTAAAATTAACTCAAAAGATTTTAAAATACAATCTATAATAAAGGCAAAATGAAACAAACAAAGGTTAATGAGCATAATCACACAGATAAGAATTATTCAATATTTCTTTAAAGTAGAGATATTTGACTATTCATACCTAATGGGATATACCGTGGGAATACAAAGAGCTGCAAAAAGCTCTTCATTTATTTTCAGCTGGTGTTGGTAGTATTAGTATTGTTATCCTAAGACCATTATACAAAGCGTATGGGATATTGGGTTGTCAGAAAAGTCATGACGTATTTTTTCTATGTTTTTCATTGCAAAAATGCGTCATGACTTTTCCGACAACCCAATAGAAAAAGTAATTAATTATACAGTCATTGAAAAATGAAATTTTTAGTGTTAAGAGGAAGGAAATAAAGATGGAAGACTGTTAAGTCCTCCAATATTTAATTGGAAATATCAGTATGATCTCATATTATATTTAACTTTGGTATTAAAAAAAGATGCATTTTACCTTTGAAAAAATTATTTGCATATTTCCTAGCTCTGACCACTAAAAAGACCTAAAAACAATAATCAACCCTGTGGCAATTAGCACCCTTAACCTCCAGACTGTAGTCTCTAAGTATCATTTCCCAATAAAAGAATAAGCTTTTCCTTGAAGAAAAGGCTCATTCCAAGTCTGCGGAAGAAATGTACAAGATGAACCCTAGAACACTGTCATGTGTGCTAAAAAGCAAGGAAGCTATCAAAGATTATTAAGAAGCATACAAGAAGCTTTGAAACAAACACAAAACAACAACAAAAAATATATCACTGGTCACCTTTGGAGGATGATATGAAACCAACTATTATAAATTTTGGTAAATACAGAGAAATAATCAAATATATACCCTGTCTTTCTTACATAAACTGTACCTCAGAATAATCAAATAGATGACATGGGAAAGTTTCTATTGATGGAACTATTGTGGCTTATAAATTAAGAAGGAATAATATTAAAATATCAACATTTTGTAACCTCTGACGAATTAATGGATTTATAGGCAATAATCATCAATGGCTACAAGCATCACAAAAGAAAGTTATTGTCTTCTTCCTTATGAAAAACTATACATGAAGTAGTCTTGATTCCTACAAAAATTTATCTAATCACCAACTTACGGAAATACAGAAGACAGTAATACACTACATTACAGTAATCCCATCAGCAAAATCCAGACCAAGAAACTGTAGGTCAATGACCCAGTTTCTTTAAAAATAAGGAGAGAGCGAGAAAGCGAGAGACAGACAGACAGAGAGACAGAGAGAGGGGGGGAGATTAGAGATTAAAAGAAACATTAGACACATCAGCCAATTGTAATATATGGACCTTACTTGGATCCTGATTCTAACAAAGAAATTTTAAAAGTATGTATAAGACATAATGGAAATATAAACAGTAACTGAATATTTAATCAAAATTATGCTGGATAAATTCCTAGCCACTCTGTCATGAGTTCTATCAAATAAACAAGATGGCACTGATATTAGGTACCAAAAAATTAAATAACACCTTGGTAGTCTATGCCTATTTAAAATCATCAAATTTTAAACTTCAGCTGCAGACACAAAGTATCTACAAATGGCAATAAAACATTGAATTTGATCATACTTATAACTATATTTTATAATTTTATATGATATGCTTGCTCTTATTTGTGTCTGTGGCACAACAAGGGTATCAGACATTAATAAAAAGGTGCTATGGCTAGTAAAATTAAAGCCCATAATTATCTGAAAAAATTCACTTGTTAGAAAAGTGACAAGTATCTTTAATACCTGAGGCATGAAACTTTAAAAGGTGAAGGCTTCACACTTTAAAACTGTACAAGAATTTAATGAAGCTCTAGCAATGGCTACTTTGCAGCTTTTCTCCCTCAGTATCAGATATGATAATATAGTCAAAACACACCCAGCCTCCTCCCTAGCTCATGATAAGTGCTTTCTAAAATGGGACATTGTTCCACTTTTACATACCTTGACATAGATCACAGGGAGCGTCTGTTTGGCTCGACTATAGTGTCTGGCAACTCTGTATACTGTTTCCGGAACATAATCCAGCACCAGATTAAGATAGACCTCATCTTTCTGAAAAAGTTCATTAAAAACAAATAAACAAACAAAAAAAAGGTTAGAAACCAGTCTTTAAATATTCAAATTAGAGTAAATGTTCTATACATTCACTTATTCCAATTTAATAAAAGATTCATGTGTTCAACTTTAATTATACAAAATTAATTCAGAATATAACCAGTAACAGTAAAAACAATCTACCACAGCTTTTTATTAATAATTTCATGGAAAAAAACACAGCCACTTCAATGTTGTTAAGATTCTTAATCATATTTACACTATTACTTAGGTTATATGATTTTCAAGGATATCACCTGTCACAAAATTTCATATTTTATAGTTTGAAAATCAATGCCCTCATATCCTATCAGAAAAGGTGTTATGGTAGTAAAGTGAGTACTGAATTGAGAGCTAAAAATGTGTTTTTCCAGCCCTGGCTCTGCTGCTAACTGATGTGAAAAGTTGGACTAGACAGTCTTCAAAATTTCTCTCACCTATACAAAAAGATTCTATGTTATCTGATAGTCTATACTTACTAGAACAACCACTTGTCTTCTACAATTAACTGAAAGAAAAAGAATAACTTATAAGGCAGCAAGTTACCATACTCACAAGTTTATTGCAGGTCACATGTTTAAACATCCATTCTCAGCAGCATAAAGACACCAATCCAAGATCAATGGAGAGAAAGAAGGAATTCCAACTAAGTACCAAGTAGGAAAGAGAAACAGAGCACTACCCTTACCCTGAACATGTGAATATCAGATAAGTAAACTGAAGGAGAAAACAAAGTTGAGAAACACTGTGTTCAAGTCTAGAATTGGCTACTGAGTGAGGAAATCTGCAGGTAAACAAACTTTCACAATCTTTCTAATTTGAAATCATCTTACCTACCAAACTTAAGTGAAGAATTTCAATTTTCAGCATTTATTGAGCATTTTCTATATATCAGTAGCCACTGCAGAGGAAGTAAGGGTACAGGTATAAAAGAGATGACATCTAAACTGAGTATGAAGGGAGCATTTCATGCAAAGAGAAAACCATCTTCAAGATGTGGGCTCAAAGATTACAGCAGAGTTCAGAAGAGTCTAGGGAGACAGCATGTCACTTACCCTACTACCTTTTCACTGTCTCTCACGCTTTCATGTTCTCTTCTCTTCCGTCCATATCCAGCTTAAATTCCATATTCTATCATTACCTTCACTCTCTAACATGGGGGTCAGTAAAGAACAGCAAAGGCGTGCTGCCTGCTTTTATAAATCAAGTTCTATAGGAACACAGTGATGCTCATTCACTTAAGTATTGTCTATGGCTACTCTTGGGGCTACAATTGCAAGAACTGAGTCGTTGTGACAAAGACCATATAGCCTGCAAAACCAAAAATATTTACTTTATGAAAAAGTTTGCCAAGTCTACTCTAGTACACACACACACACACACACACACACACACACACACACACATATATATATACCCTTCTCTTACGTCATATATTTTTGATAAACCACAAGCCTGGGTAAGTCCAGCTTTCCACCCATTCCATGCCTGTACCCAAGAGATGAACATGGCTGCAAACCTAAAATTGTGTTGATTGCTCTCACATTAAATTCATCTTCAAGTAATTTAATCAGCCAACAATCATATTACATTTGGTATTCACCTTTCCAAGCTACTTGATTTCTCCTCTCCTTCTCTTCAATCTCCAATACTTCTTTGTCCATTCTCACCCTCATCTGATGACCTGGCTAGCACCACTGCATGTACCTATCTACGATCATCTATCCCCATGTGCTCGTCCTTCACTTTTCTAGAGAGAAGCCAGCTCCTTTCTAACGCAAAACCTACTACTTGTAAAAAAAGATATTGTTTTTCCTATTCACAGTCATTGCTTCAGTAATTTTCCTGTCTTTCTCCATCAATTGTTCTCTCTCTGTTGGGAGCATTACAATCAATACACAAACTTGCTGTTATTTCTCCCATTGTTTTAAAAAAAACTCTGACTGCACTAATTCCCACCATATTTTCTGGTCTCCTTTAAGAGCAAAATTCCTGAAAAGAGGTGTCCACACTGACATTCTCCAATACCTGTCTCATCTTATTTTCCAAAACTTACTCCAGTAGAATTTGACCACCACCACTCCACCAGAATTGTTCATCAAGATCCATAATCTCCTTGTTGCTGAATCCAATGCCCATTTTTAGTCATCTTACTTCTCCCTTCTACTTGGCTTAGCACTGCCATTTGACATAGTTGATCATGTTCTCTTCTGTGAAATAACCTGCTTCACTTGGGTTCTAGAACACTGTACTCTTCTGGTTTTCATTCTACCTTAAAGACAACTCTTCTTGCTCTCCTATTCTGGTTCCTTCTGTTCTTTATCACCGAAGTAAATGGAGGATCCCAGTTATCAGATCTCTGTTCTTTACATTTGTTCATTCCATTGATGATCTCATCCAGTTTAATGGCTCAATACTACTATACATTGATGACTCCCAAATTCACATACGAGCCTGGACCTCTACCTTTAACTCCAGACTAATATATCCAACAGTCTACTTGATACTGCTTAGGTTAAAAATCTTAGCATCATATTGGGTCGTCGGGAAAGTCATGATGTATTTTTCTATGTTTTTCAATGCAAAAATGCGTCATGATTTGCCCGACGACCCAATAATTAATTCCCCACTCCCCTCTTTTTCTCACTCACATACACACATTCCCCATATCTATATCTATATCTGTATACAACAACTAATTTCAGGGGCAAAAAAGACAGGACCGAAAAAGTTGTTAGATCTGGTTATCATGGTTCATCAGATGACACGTGAGAAACAGGAGGCAGTTAATTTAGTTTGTTCTTACAAAATCCCTGTGTTGAAAGTAAGGCGAGAGCTGGGAGCTGGTATCTTGAGGAGAAGCAGTCAACAAAAAATTGTTGATGTGCTTTTTGTTTTTTTTAAGATTTTATTGGGAAATCGTGGGGAGGGGAACAGCATTGGGGAATCGGGGAAGGGGAACAGACAAGTTGGCTGTCGTTTTGTCCTTCATTCTAGTTGTGGAGGATGTTGCTTCACTGGCCCATGTTGGTATTATCATTGCGCTCTTCCTGTGTGAGGCAGTCGCTCGCTGTCCATTGGACGGCTGCTCACAGCAGCTCACGAAAGCTCATGCCAGCTGCCGGCCAGCCCCACTGCAGCCTACGCCGTCACCGGCGACTCATGGCAGCCCAGCTCCAGGTTGAGCTGTTGTTCACCATCTTAGCTATAGAGGGCGCAGCATCACTGGCCCTCATGTGGGATCCGAACCGGGGCCCTGCTACTCAGAGCTGGCGTCCCAAGCCAACTCTTAACCAACACGCCACTTGGCTGGCCCTGTTTGTATTTTTTAATGGCTAACAGACCAAACTTGCTTGTAGGCTGAATGGACAGAATAAAGTTATAAAAAAGGGATGAGTGATAAAGCAAGATTCTAGAACATCACAAGAAGAGGGCAACAAGAACACAGAGAAGTTATACAGTGTAGTACTTAGCGTGAGTGACACAAAACTACACAGAGTCCCAACTCTGCTACTGCAAGTTACATGGCCACGAGCAAGTTACTTACCCTCTCTAAGCCTGTTTCTTGTAAAACAGTGCTAATGATGGTATCTACTTTAAAAGACTGTCATAAATAAGAAACAATCCATATGAAGTTTTTTTTTGTTTGTTTGTTTTTTTTTAAGCTGAGCCATCCTGCTACCTGTTGGCAGCTCAGCGGCCATATGAAGTTCTTTAAGTACATTACCTGACACATAATAAAGGCTCAAATTTTAATTATTATCCTCTTTAAAAAGAAACAATACCACCTTTTTTTCCCTCTCTGTACATCTAAAATAAGTGATTAAGTGTTAGAGAGGATTATAAGTAAAATGTTCTATGTCCAATGACTCTATTTTTGGCAAAGATATGAGGTCATATGTAAAACCAAGGGTAGCAAGAGTAATGCCAAAGATTTCTGTTAAAATTTCAGAGCTTGAGATTTAGACAAGGATCAGTTCCAAGTGAAAGTGAAGCCAAAAAAGAGAATAAATAGAATACTAAACTAGTGTCAAAGGGATTGCTGTTAAGTAGAATTCAAAGAATGGTGAGTTTCAGGTTTTAGAAAGGTCATTAACACAGATGTCGAAGCTATCCATTTTTAACTATTATTTGATTACAAGATTTCTTGATTTTAATAAATCATTTGACAAAGTTAATCATGATATATTTATGAATGACCTGGAGATGTACATACAACTATAGTATAATTTAGTTTATTTGCTAAACAATCATAACAAAAGTGAAGAATAAAAAGATTTTTAAAATGAATGCCAGGCCGGCCCAGTGGCACGATGGTTAAGAACTGGCTTGGGACGCCAGAGGGCCCCGGTTCAGATCCCACATATGAGGGCCAGTGACACTGCCCTCCACAGCTAAGATGCTGAACAACAGCTCAACCTGGAGCTGGGCTGCCGTGAGTTGCCAGTGACGGCGTAGGCTGCAGCCCCTGTGGCAGTGGGTTGCCATGGGCTACCATGTGTAGCCAGCAGCCAGCGTGAGCGGCCAGCAGCCACAGTGAGCGGCAGTCCAGAAGCCGGCGACTGATCTGCCTCGCCCGGGAAGAGTGCAATGATGGTACCAACTTGGGCCAGTGAAGCAACATCCTCCACAACTAGACTGAAGAACAAAACGACAGCAACTTGTCTGTTCCCCTTCCCCCAATTAAAAAAAAAAACTAAAAAAAAAAAAAAAAAAGAATGCCAAGGTCAAAGAAGGTTTCTAGTTATAGGGCTACAAGCTCTGTCCTTCACTTGTCCCAATCACTATTGTCGTAAATGATTTCATTTATTAGGGGTTGCAAATGTAAATGCTTTCAATGGTTAAGCGACAAATGTAAAAGTGTAATGCAGTAAGGGGTAGTGGTTGGTATATCAGATAGTACAGGACTTAACTAAAAGCATTCTAATTCAAAAAAATATTAACAAATAAAGCATATCAGAGGATGAATTTGGCAGTCAGTTTACAATTTCTGACTTCAATACAATTTTGAGGATTGACACACAAACCTAAGAAGAGTAGCTTAAAATGGAAGACCAAATAAGAAACGTAAAGAACTCTAATAGTCTGGTACACTAAGCCAAACCCACAATATAAAATTTTACAAAGATAAATATAAAGCCCTATGATTAAAATCAAAGTATCAATTTATTATGTAGAATGACAAATAAGACTTGACAGTAATTCATCTGCAGAATAAATGATAGGTGTAACTGAACAGAACTCAAAAGGAATCAGTGTGGGAATGGAGTCAATGGAATTATAACAGATATGTATGATATCCAGGGTGGGGGCGCAGTTGATGGGAGAAGCGGGGTTGTCACTTTGTGAGGGGTGAAAAGGATAATATTGCATTGTTTTGTACACCTGAAACTAATAATGATAATTAAAAAAAGGAATCAACATTGAGGTACAGTTAATGAAAAACTTAATGCAATATTAGGTTACAGATGTACTGTGTTCATATCAATAAAGATAATCCCACTCTACTTTGTACAGTTCAGGCTTCATTTAATGTACTGATGATGGGCCGGCCGAGTGGCATGTTGGTTAGGAGTTGGCTTGGGAGCGTCAGCTCTGAGCAGCAGGGCCTGGGTTTGGATCCCACATGAGGGCCAGTGAATCTTCGCCCTCTACAGCTAAGATGGTGAACAACAGCTCGACCTGGAGCTGGGCTGCCGTGAGCTACGTGAGCAGCCAGCAGCCAGCGTGAACTGCTTGCTGTCCAGAGGCTGGCGAGTGACTGCTTCAGCCGGGAAGAGCACAACAATAATTCCAACATGGGCCAGTGAAGCGACGTCCTCCACGACTAGACTAAAGAACAAATGGACAGCAACTTGTCTATTCCCCTTGCCTGATTCCCCAACGCTGTTCCCCTCCCCCAATGCCCCAATAAAATCTTAAAAAAAAAAAAGTATTGATGATATCCAGTTTTAGGTAGTGTATTTTATTCATAATATTAACAAAGCAGAACATATCAAAGAAGTGTTAATAAAACCGTATCTGCTATAGGTTGAAATTCTACTTTACTACACTGTAAAAAATATGGGGGTCCAAATTATATTTGTACTAGTACTTTGTGGATTGACATAAGCTTATCTTTTTACTCAAATTAATTTTATTCATTCCATTAATCATCAAAAACTTGCAATTTCCTTTAGAATCATAGAAGAGGTCTGTCCATTTTGTAGGTATGATGTAAATATCCCTCTGACATTTCAAAGCTGTCCTTTTTTTTTTTTTTAAAGATTTTTATTGGGGGAATGGGAACAGTGCTGGGGAATTGGGGGAAGGGGAACAGACAAGTTGCTGTCGTTTTGTTCTTCAATCTAGTTGTGGAGGATGTTGCTTCACTGGCCCAAGTTGGCACCATCATTGCGCTCTTCTCTGGCGAGGCAGATCAGTCGCCGGCTTCTGGACGGCCGCTCACTGCGGCTGCTGGCCGCTCACGCTCGCTGGCTGCTGGCCACACACGGTAGCCCATGGCAACCCACTGCCACAGGGACTGCAGCCTACACCGTCACCGGTGACTCATGGCAGCCCAGCTCCAGGTTGAGCTGTTGTTCAGCATCTTAGCTGTGGAGGGCAGTGTCACTGGCCCTCATATGTGGGATCCGAACCGGGGCCCTTTGGCATCCCAAGTCAGTTCTTAACCATCGCGCCACTCGGCCGGCCCCAAAGCTGTCCTTTTGACTGCATTCATTTTCTGAGACACTGGAGGTGTCTCATTATACTTAAAGACTGAACTACCTTTTACTTCACAGCTCTGTGCTTGTATTCAAATCAAATCCACTTAAAAAAAAAATCTAATTGGGTCCTAAGATTGAAAACCAAAGCAATCAACCAATAATACTACCAATCCTGATTTGAAATAAATGGGCTCAACAATATCATGCTCTTTAAATGCTCTTGTTAAACTTATAGATGTTCTGCTGTAAATTAAACAGTCCCAGGAATAACCCTGAGCGGAGAGTGCTCATCCCTAGGAAACATCATCACAGGAGAGGAAAAACTAACATTTTCAAGTTCCTAAAGTACTTTTGTTTGGAGATTTGTGCAAAAGATAATTCATGAGGCTGGAGATGCTAATATTTAGAGATGAAAGAAGGACCAGGATTCAGCATTTCTACCACCTGCAATTTTCTGAAATATCTCAGGTCCACTGTTTTCTTAAAGTAATCTCTCTCAACAGAATGCCTGAATGCTCACATATTGCTGTAGATTTTAAAAGCCAAATACAACACAACAAATAAAAGTATAATTTAAACAGATATACTGACAACAGTTTACTAACAATGAGAAAGTTTTAATTTCAAAGAACAGTTACTAGGCTTCCAATTAATTTGCTAAGGAGTCACAACTATAAATTCTTTAAAAAGAATCTACAGTATACAAAGTATATCTTATTCAGAAATCTTCAAAAAATTACATGATGTACAATTTACACAATATTTCTCTCAAAGGTTCGATTTTCCTAGTTATCATTTTTATGAATAAACTATCCTCTAACTGCTAATAATCACTTTCTAGGAACTCCACTCTAAAACCATTCACTGAGTAAGAAAGTCAAATAACAAAATTTTGATCACACCTAACAATAACTCAACAAGAGTTGGGATAAACTCCATCCTACATTTGAAAAACAGATACTACTGTGATACTGTTATCCCCAGGTGATTTTTGAAGTCAAGGAAAAAAATTGCTTGAGGCTGAGTTTTAAATAGAATCATGCTATAATTCTAAAAATTTGATGGGATACAAAGCAGCATATCAGAGAACCCAGTAATAAGACATCAACAAAATATCATGGTAGCCCAGGATTCTCCTCAGAATTGGGTTATGGAACTTGGACTAGCAAAAAAACTTCAAAATAAATTATTTTTTTCTGATGGCTAGAGATAACAATAATACTAACAGTACGGATGTGAATTAGGAAAAGAGAAACATCCTTTTGGTTCAAGATTAGAGGAGAGAATGGGGAAAGGAAGATGAGCATCTAATATACAGTTATAGCAAGCTTCATCCTTATTTTACACCTTCGAACAAAACAAATACCAAAATTACCAAAGTTAAAAAAAACAAAAAACTATAAATGTACCAGAAGAAAACGTAAGTGTGTTTGCAAACGCTGGAGGACAAAATACCTGTAAGCTATTAAGGAAAATACTGCCAATTTAATTACATAAAAATGTAAAACTTTTATACTCCTTAAAAAAAACCAAAAATCACAGGGGGTGACCAGTTGGCTCAGTTAGTTAGAGCATGGTGCTGATAACACCAAGTTGCTGGTTCCATCCCCACATGGGCCACTTTGAGCTGTGCCCTCCTTAAAAGAGTCAACTATGCCACTGTAGTATGAAAGCAATGTGTAACCAATGACCATGGCTGTTCCCCAATAAAAATTTTAAAACACACAGAACAAACCAAATAACAAATACAACAATTTGGCAAAAGAAAGTGCTGCTTACACATGACAAAGGGCTAATTTGTTTTTGTTTAAAATACTAATAGCTCTTGGAAGTCAATAAAAAAAGACTAACAATCCAACAGAAAAAAATGGAAAGGGGCATGAACAGATGGGCATACAAATAGCCAACAAAAGTGTAGAAAGATGTTCAACTTAATTTATAATTAAAGACATGTAGTCAATAACAATGAGCTACAATTTTCACCTATCAAATTAGAAAATTCAATCTGAGAAAACTAAGTATTGGAAAAGGGTCATGGTCCAATACGCACCCCAACACCTTGGTGAAAGCCCAAATTCTTACAGTTTTTTGGGAAGTTAATGGGCTGATATATTCATCCCAAAGTGAAGACATACAGACACCCAACTCAATTCACACAGACAGCTGAATAATCTATATGCCAAAAAGTAAAAACATACTCTATAACAAAACTAAACAAAGAGCCCACATTAATGGAGTATGTTAAAGGGGCATAGAGGTAACTGAAAAGAACTCCCAATGGCCAAAAATGGAACAATTTGATGAATAAAGTAGTACTAGATTATAACCCATAGTATAAAATAAATATGCACGAATCCACACTGATATAAATTATTAAACTGATTAATAAATGAGGGGGAAGAGACACTCTCTCATTCAAAAAAACCCAAATAATTTATGTAGCCACTCTGCCCTTAAGAATAAGCATTAACTCCCTTCTTCTTAGGTGTGGGCGGTGTATAGTGACTTCCTACCAAAGGATACAGTACAGCATAGAAGGAGGTGGGCAGAGGGTAATTTCACAGTGGAGAAAACTGAAAAATACTAGGTCACCCAGGTGATCAAGATTAATAACAGTCACAAATCGTGTTGATAATAGAGCACCATTGATATAATGTGATGAAAATGGCACTCTGTAGTCTTTTTCTAAATAACTTATAACCCCAGTTTGTTACAGGTAAACATCAGACAAATTCCAATAGTGAGGCATCCTACTAAATATCTACTTAAGGGCTGGCCGAGTGGCTCAGTTGGTTAAGAGCTCGCTCAAGAGATTGAGCTCTGGAAACAACAGCGGTTTGATGCCCGGCCCAAGCTGAGCTGCCAACAGGTGGCAGGATGGCTCAGCTTAAATTAAATAAATAAATAAATAAATAAATACTTAGCGCTCTCAAAACTGCCAAGGTAATCAAAAACAAGGAACATCTGGGAAATTGCCAAAGCCAAGATAAACCTAAGAGACATAATATTACTAACATAATAATGTGATAGCTTAAATGGGATCATGGAAGAGAAAAGAGACATCAGGTAAAAACTAAGAAAACCTGAATTATGGACTTTAGTTAATAATAATGTATCATTTATTGGTTCATTAATTATAACAAATATAACATACTAACATAAAATGTTAACAACAGGGGAACCTGGGTGCAGTGTCTATGCATATAGCCATAAAAAGCCATATTATTATACTATTGGGGAAGAGAGTTAACATGTTCCAAAATAACGTTATTACATTAATATACGATACATGTGCTCATATATGCATAAAGGAAATTTACCTCTATGGAGAGGGATTTGGGGACTTAGGGGAGTAAAGAAGATTTTACTTGTATCTATTGCCTTCTGTGTTATTTCAATATTTTTACAATATGCATGTTAATAACAGTATTTGTTTCACAAAATATTAAAATAACATAAAAACGGTTAGAAATTGATATTCATAATAAACTCCTAGGTTCACATTTTAAGCAGATGATCATTATCTTATTTGCTGTAACATTTATAATTTATGAGGAGGTCTTGATAATTCATCCACCTCAAGAGTTTTATATTACCTATATAATCATTCCCTAGGTCACACTTCACTCCAAATGTCAGCATTTCATCAGAAAAAGTTTCATCCAGATAATGAACATACCACTTTAACAGAAGTCAACATAAAATTTTAAGGAAGACACAAAATTGGGCTTATTTAGGCAACCTCTATTATTACTGTGAATAAAATTCCGTGCGATCAGTGATTTTCACATAGTAAGAAAGGTGACAGAAAATGAAAAGGAAGGGGGGAAGGAAGGTGTGAAAGTTCTATTTTGTAAACTTGACCATTTATAGTAGTCTCCTCTTATCCACAGTTTTGTTTTTTGTAGTTTCATACCCAGGGTCAACTATGGTCCGAAAATATTAAATGGAAAATTCCAGAAGTAAACAATTCCTAACTTTTAAGTTGCATGCCATTCTGAGTAACGTGATGAAATCTCATGCCATCGTGCTTTTCCCACCCAGGATGTGAATCACCCATTTCCAGCATGTCCACGCTGCATAGACTACCAGCCTGTAGTCACTTAGTAGCTGTCTCAGTTATTTGGTCAACTGTGGCAGTATCTCGCTGCTTGTGTTGAAGTCACCCTTATTTTACCTAATAATAGCCCCAAAGCACAAGAGTAGTGATGCTGGCAATTTCAATATGACAAAGAGAAGCAGTCAAGTGCTTCCTTCAAGTGAAAAGGAGAAAACATAGTTCAGTACACAGAGGGTTCAGTAGTATTTGCAGTTTCAGGCATTGACTGGGGGTCTTGGAACATATCCCCACAGATAAGGGGGGACTACTGTATAAACTTAGCTATAACTTTGCATAACATTTACACACACACTATTTCTATAACTTGGGGTTTCATTTAATTAAAAAATAACAACATAAAGTCCTAGACCCAAACAGTCACTTGTGAACCCACTTCTACTTCCCTACCCTCACCTCCCACTACTATCCCCCCACTCCCATACTTTATATACCAGAAATTTCAAAATACTGTAACTCCTCTATACAGACCATGCTGTTTAACTCTACTAAGCCTTTCTAACACCCTGTAGTTTGAACTTGATACACACCTGCCCTGTGCTATTTATCTAAACAGCCCCTACCCTTAGCCTTCAAAACTCTGTCCAGGCACCACCTCTATGTAATTCCTTTGCTGACTCTCTAGGTAATTTATTACTTTCCTCTATACTACATCCATTTACAGTAAAAATGCCTGTTACTCCATGTATCGTTCTGTAGTATATTTCTCTTCCTGTCCTTCTGAAACTCATTTAGATCTTATACTTTGTCTTTGTACCTAAAACACTATCCAGTGCCAGTAAACTGAAATGAAGTAACTTTAAGAATTAAGAGAGAATAGGTGGTTGGAAAGAACAGACTTTACAGTTGAAGAATCTACGTATGAAAGTGGCTCCCATGGTTACTAATTATGCAATATCAAGCAAATTCTTCAATCACACTAGGCTTCAATTTTCTCAATGATAAAGTTTACAAAATACTACTATTATCTATTTTGTAGCACTGATCATTAAATCAGAAAATGCATAAAACAGACAGAAGAAGCACTTTATAAATCATAAGATTTTAAAGAAAATCAAGTATTTGTACTCATGATTTAAGACAAATAATACTCTCTAAGTTAATCAGAAGAATATCCGTTAAGAATTTGATTCTGATAAAAATTATCATGCACAGGGTATATTATACTTATTTTATGGTGTTTTTTTGTGTTTTTTAATTGGGTAACAGTCATGGTCATTGGTTACAAAATTGCTTTCATGCTACAATGGCATAGCTGACCCTTTTAAGGAGGGCACAGCTCACAACGGCCCATGTGGGGGATCGAACCGGCAACCTTGGTGTTATCAGCACCATGCTCTAACCAACTGAGCTAACCGGTCACCCCATTATTTTATGTTTTTCAATATTTATTCTGGTTTATGTTTTAAAATGTATTAGTACAATAATACTAATTTATTGTACATACTTAAAGTTTTTAATGATAAAGTATATAATCAAAACACAGAAAACAATCAACATGCTCAGTCATTACTCATCAGTCCATCCCTTTACACTCCATTATGTACCCACTACAGTTGGAAGTCGCTATTTTATTCATCTTTTCTATCTAGCATAACAATTTCAATAAGTAGTCCATAAACAAAGTATAGAAAGTAATAATGGGGGAGCAGGACTTCTGGAATGGCAGAGGAAGTAGCTCAGGAGATCTTCTCAGCAAAGCAAAAATTTAACTGGTAAATGATTTAACTGATAGAAAGTAACTGGAAATTGTTTTAAGGGCATATAGCAAATGAAGAAACAAATCTCAGTAACAGCAAGAGTCTGTGGAATTTCAGCAAAGACCTGCTCCCTTACCCTGCCATCCTACTTTCCATGTTTGGGAAGCTCTGCCCGGTACTCTATTCCAGACAAGTGTAGGCAAGAAGAGGGGTAGCTCCCGTCCCTCAGCTCCCAGTCTGGGGTTATGGTTGCACCCCAGGAGGGACAGGCTGTGTCCCAAGTTGCAAAAGATGTATTCCAAGAGGATTGTGTCTCCCTTCTCCCACTCAGCCCCACCAGTAAGTCAGAAGCTCTACTCCAGGTATAGCAGGCTGGGTGCCCAGTGAGACTCATCCTCAACTTGCTCATAGGGCACAGCTCCCATGCTGGCGGGGCAAGATGTGAAGACCAGAACTGCCAATGCCCCTCCTGCAGTGCCCACTCATTAAGTGGGGGTGTTCCCCTGGGAGAAGTCAGTCCTCACTCTCAGTTCTAGTGCAAAGGAACAAGGGTCCTGTCCAGAGGGAAAGGGAGGCTCCATGCTCTGCCAAAAGAGACTGACTTTATTTGCAATAGAGTAGGAAGAACTCCATGCCTATGGACATGGCGATCTTTGTGGAGATCAATTAAGAGAAGGCTGGGTGGTCCAGGACACAAGCAAAAAGGCAAGGCACCCGAAGTTTAATACAGAGAACCAAGGAAGAGATAGCCAAAAAGAGCCTACTTGGCTGGGATCACGGTCATCTCTGCAGGTCAATAAGGACGTGCACAGGCTCTAGGCAGAGCATGATGTGGGACATGCCTGAAACATTCCTTAAGTTGATACATTAACACACAGCAGAAGCATCCTTGGCACAAAGGGCTTACATGCAACCTCCACGCAAACACAGACTGAACAATACACTGCTCTGACCCACGAGCAACTCCCAGGAAGTGAAAATCACATTCATCCCTTGCAATCAGAAAGACTATGAATGCCCAAAGCTGCACCCTCTCAGGAGAAATTCCCAGCTACTAGTCCCTGGTTCAACATGTGGCAAACAAATATGCACTCCCTGAACTGTGAGAACAGCATTCAAGTCACTCACACATCCAGTGGTAAAGGATAAAAATGTAACTGGCTATGGGAATTTTAAGCACCACCTTTGACCAATAAGTGACATTAAAAAGAAGAAAGATCTCAAATCAATAACCTTTACTTCTACCTTAATAAACTAGGGGGCAAAATAAATCCAAGCAAGCTGCAGAAAGAAAATAATAAAGACTAAATTGAAATAAATGAATTATAGAAAAGCAACTGGAAAAAAAGTCAATAAAACCAAAAGTTGGTTCATTTGGGAAAAAAAAATCAACAAAATTGACAAACTTTTAGCTAGACTGACCAAGAAAAAAAAAGAGAAGACTCAAATTATCAAAACAAGGAATGAAAGAATGGACATCATAACTGACCTTACAAAAATAAAAAGAATTTTAAGAGGAAAAATGTAACTAAATGCCAATAAGATAACTTAGACAAAAGAAGAACTAGAACATGTAAATATACCTATAACAAGTAAAGAAATTGAATTAGTAATTTAAAAATCTCCCACAAAGTGCCCAGGTGTAGATGATATCACTGGAGAAATCTACCAAACTGTCAAAATATTAGTACCAATTCTTCACAAAATCTTCAAAAACACTTCCCAACTCATTCAATGAGGCCAGTATTACTCTGATACCAAAATCAGACAAAATCACGGGGGTGGGGGATGGGGGAGACAACACTACTAATCAATATCCCTTATGAATACAGAAGCAAAAATCCTCTAAAAAAACCCCAAATACAGCCCAGCAATATATGAAAATGATTATACACCATGACCAAAAGCAATTAATTCCAGAAATGCAAGATAGGTTTGGCATTCAAAAAACTTATGTAAAACACCTTATTAATAGAATAAAGGACAAAAACCACATGATCATTTCAACAGATGGGAGAAAAAGCATTTGACAAAAACCCAATAACCTTTTATAATAAAAATGCTCAACAAACTAGAAATATAAGGGGGCTCCTCTTCTGTTGATAGATGACATCCACAGCTAACATAATTAAAAATGAAAGACTAAATACTTTTACCCCCTAAAATCAGGAACAAGAAGCAGCTGTCTGCTTTCATCTCTTCTTAACATTGTACTGAAGGTTCTAGCCAGAGCAGTTGTAAGAAAAAGAAATAAAAGGCATCCAACACATTGTATTTTGATAAGAGGGTTAATTCATCAAGATGTAACTACCATACATACATACACACACATATATATATATATATATATATATATATACACACACACCAAACAACAGAGTCGTAAATACTGATAAAATTGAAATAGACAATTCTAATTCTACAATAGTTAAAAGACTTTTAATACACCACTTTCAATAATACAACATCTAGATAGAAGAGCAATAAACAGAGGACTTAAACAACATCATAAACCAGTTAGACCTAACAGATCTAACAGATATACACAGAGCACTCCATCCCAGAAGAATACACATTCTTCTCAAGTGCACATGGATATTATCCAGGATATGCCACAAAACAAATATGTATCAATAAATTTAAAATGACTAAAATCGTATGAAGTATCTTCTCCAACCACAATAAAATGAAACTTGAAATCAGTAACAAAACGGGAAAAAAAAAATCACAAATGCATGGAAATTGAACAACATACTCTGAACAACCAACAGGCCAAAGAGGAAATCAACACACTCTTGAAAAAGAGAGAGGGAGGGGGGGGGAGGGAGAGAGAGAGAGAGAGAGAGAGAGAGAGAGAGAGAGAGAAAGAATGAACTTAAGAAATAAATGAAAACAAAAATACAACATACCAAAACTTATGAAAGGCAGTGGAGGCAGCACTCAAAGGGGAAATCTATTGCTGTAAATGCCTATGTTAAGAAAGACCTCAAATCAATATAGTAACTTTACACCCTGAAGAACTAGAAAAAGAAGAGGAAACAACCTAACGCTAGCAGAGGAAGGAAATAATGAAGATTAGACCAGAGATAATAACATAGAGAACAGGAAAAAAAAATAGATTTAAGGAAATCAAAAGTTGGTTCTTTTAAAGATCAACAAAATTGACAAAACTTTTGCTAGTCTGGCAAAGAAAAGAGAAGACACAAAAAACTAAAATCAGAAATGAAAGTGAGGACAATACTGACCTTACAGAAATAAAAAGGATGAGAACAAAATACTATAAACAACTGTGTGCCAACAAATTAGATTACTTAGAAAAAAACTGACAAATTTCTAGAAACACACCGATTACTATACTGATTTAAGACGAAATACAAAATCTCAACAAATACATATAACAAGATTGAATCAGTAATCAAAAACTTCCCAAAAAATAAAATCCAGGACCAGATGATCTCAATGGTAAATTCTAAGATTTACAGAATTAACAACAATCCTTTTCAAGCTCTTCCCTTTAAAAAATAAAGAGTATAAGTATTTAGATTAATGCCAGGCATATAATAACACCATATACCGTAAGTTTTGGCTATTATTACTACTGCTACTACTACTATTATCATACAGCAAAGAGCTTTTAATTCTCTTAAAATTCTCCCCTTGTTCAACAATCATTACTAAGATATTTTTAAATGTTACATTTCTAACATATTTCTTAGCATAGAAATTTACATTCTATGCTCAATAGTATAGAATACTATACAGACTCTGGAGACTGGCTGCTTAGAGCTGACTCCTAACTTTGCTATTCAGTAGCTGTATGACTCTTAGGCAACTTATTTAACTGTGATTGTCTCAAGTTTTCGGGTTTTTTTTGTTTTTTTTTTCTATCAAATGAGGATAATAACAGTACCCATTCTACACTGGGTTGCTGTGAGGTTTAAATGAGTTATAAAGTACATGTAAAGGGCTTAGAGCAATGTGTGACACATAGCAAGTGCAATATATATTTGCTATTATTGAACAATAATTTATAAAATATGTAGTAAGTTAATGTTTAATAAGTGTTAATTATATGCCAAGTGCTATGGTAAGCACTTAATAAACATTATTACATTTCCTCCCCCGCTACAAAATCCCTACTATACAGATGAGTAGGGGAAAAGGGCTTACAAAGGTAAATATCTTTTCCAGTCACACTACTATCAAGCGGCAGAACTGGGATACAAACCCAAATACTTCCATCTACAATGCCAGTGCTCTTTACTTTTCAAAATAGATTCACCTCGACCCTTTCCTCTGCAGGGCTAGTGGCAAACACGCATAATCGAGCACTGCATTCTTCTTCTCCCTGATCCCAGAAGCAATGGTACAATCTTCCCCTTACGCACACAATTACTATCCACAGAACAAAGAAAAGAATAAAATCCATTTGCTATTCTTGCTATTTAAACTTCTCTCACACAACTAGAGCAGAGTTTTATTTAAGGAAAGCTACCTCTAATTATTCAAGTAATCCATCTATGATGAACCATGGGTGAAGTGTTATTACATGTAAGGTAATGCATAGGAATTTTTCTTAAAACTATTAGTTGAGCTAAATAAACTTTAAGGCTCCTGTAAAGGTGCAATGTGGTTTACAAACTACGTCCTTCAGAAGCCTAGGGTTCTACAAAAGTGAGCAGCTCAGGGAAGGCAAAGTCACCTGGTTCCACATCCCAGTTTCAACCAGAGCAACTTTGTTTTTCATCTGTTCTATCTCTAAAATAGGGGTTCTTTATAAAATTTCATTTAGGGGTTTCTACTGCCAAATATCAATACTTAAAAAAAGAACTATCCAGGGCTGGCCAAGTGGTGCAATGGTTAAGAACTGGCTTGGGATGCCTGAGGGCCCCAGCTCGGATCCCACATATGAGGGCCAGTGACACTGCCCTCTACAGCTAAGATGCTGAACAACAGCTCAACCTGGAGCTGGGCTGCCGTGAGTCGCCAG
>NW_017731358.1:8769643-8789189 GCF_001890085.2 Hipposideros armiger | reverse complement strand
GCCAACTTGGGCCAGTGAAGCAACGTCCTCTACAACTAGACTGAAGAACAAAACGACAGCAACTTGTCTGTTCTCCTTCCCCCAATTCCCCAGCACTGTTCCCATCCCCCTAATACCCCAATAAAAATCTTGAAAACAAAACAAACAAAAAAAAACTATCCAATACCTAGAACTCATAAAAAGTATTACAGGCCCAGTCTTTTCAACATATTAAAAAATCCCATTTTTTCCCCCTCTGATCAAGGAGAAAAACGACTCTGTATTAAATCAGAGTTACTAAAACCTATTAGGTAAGCAAGAGTATACAATTAATTAACTACCTGATTCTCCAGTTACTATAGCAAACATTAATGATTCCAATCAGAAGACTAGCACTAATTAGTTCACATCTTTAGTCTCTGTTCTGACTTAATTCCTTCTTCTTCTAGTTACACTGACTACTCCTTCCCCCAAGTATACGCTAAAAACTGATTATTTATCATCACTAAAGAAAAACAGTCTTTAAAATGGCAGGCTGGAGCATAATAAAGAGAAGGTCACCAAAATAGACATAACCAGTCAAACTGTGGTCAGTGAAAATATTTGCCAAATATTTCTGTAATCCTATTTTAACTTCACCCAGAACTAAAAAGTACTAATGGACAAAAATTATAATAAGGCCTTGGAGTAGTTTAGCTACAATTCTAAAATTAAAAATAACAATGGGAGAATAGTTATGTAGTATAACTCAATGGAATATTATATAACCAATAACTATAAATATTATGAGACAACAAGGGAAAGGTTTTATAAAATCCTGAGTATTTAATTAAGTTATAAATAATTATTCCTACACTATGTAAAACGTATACTATATGAAACAAGAATTGTAGAACTGAAGTCAAAAGTCAGGATAGTGAGTAAAAATTTTTCTTCTTAAAAATATTCAGAAAAGATGGGTCGGCCGAGTGGCATGATGGTTAAGAGCTGGCTTGGGACGCCAGAGGGCCCCGGTTCGGATCCCACATGAGGGCCAGTGACACTGCCCTCTACAGCTAAGATGCTGAACAACAGCTCAACCTGGAGCTGGGCTGCTGTGAGTCACCAGTGACGGCAAGTGGGTTGCCATGGGCTACCGTGTGTAGCCAGCAGCCAGCGTGAGCGGCCAGCAGCCGCAGTGAGCGGCCGTCCAGAAGCCGGCGACTGATCTGCCTCAACCGGGAAGAGCGCAATGATGGTGCCAAGTTGGGCCAGTGAAGCGTCCTCCACAACTAAACTGAAGAACAAAACGACAGCAACTTGTCTGTTCCCCTTCCCCCAATTTTCCAGTGCTGTTCCCATCCCCCAATTCCCCAATAAAATCTTAAAAAAAAAAAATTTCAGAAAAGAGAATATTAGAGGGCTCAGAGACGATACCAAGAAAGAGAATGAGGAAGGCTCAGGACAGATGAGAATCCACGCAAAAATTTACAAAGAATCAGATATTCAAAGAAAGAGAGTAAGAGGGGTATAGAAACCCAGACAAAGAGGTTGAGAGATCCATGCAGGAGCCAACAGGGGGTGGGGGTGGGGTGGGAGGGCAGAGAGAGACAGGGAAACAGTCAGCCAGCCAAACACCAGAGTTAACAAGGGAAAGAAATCTGAGAGGTGACAGAGACCAAGAAAGAGGGACAGAAACCCAGAGACACAAAGATAGAGACCCACAGCCCAGAGTGAAAGGGACAGAAACCCAGAAAGAGGACAGAAACTATAAAGAAAGAAGACAAAAAGGCTTAGAAGAAGAGATAGAAAATGATGAGACAGAGAGCAAGTCAAAGATGATGATGAGGAGAGAATTACACAATATTCCCATATGCATTTGGAATTACCCATGGAACCTAACCAAGTCTTTCATCCCTATAATCCTGAAATGTTG
The DNA here is from genome assembly GCF_001890085.2 of Hipposideros armiger. NCBI lineage: Eukaryota > Metazoa > Chordata > Mammalia > Chiroptera > Hipposideridae > Hipposideros > Hipposideros armiger. The sequence goes on along the minus strand of NW_017731358.1, from coordinate 8,787,295 downwards.
AACCCTCCTCTCTCATCTTCACAAGCCCTCTCAGCTCACTCCCCTAACTGCCTCTTCAAGCCTCTTTTAGGCTCACGTTCTTACCATTCATCTCATGCCGAGCTTCCTGAGCACTCTGAAACTCCCTCAAAAAACTCTTCATGGAGTTTCTTTTTACTGCCTTTCCCTAGATAAAATCTGGATCCTACCCAAAGGTGCTGTTTTCCTTGTAGTTCTCTCAAATAAAGACTGCTCTCACCCTTCAACATACTCTAGGACCAGAAGGCAATGCTGGCAAACAGCTGGCTCTTTGCTGTCCTGGCCTCAAACATCTGCCTCTCCCTCCTTCCCAAACTCAAGGTTATACAGCTTATCTACACAACCTTGTCAATGTCATCTCTCCATTTACAGCCCCACCCCCACCTATGCATCTGTCTACTGGGCATCTTTGCACATCTCAGAGGCCATCTCAAACTAATTTATTACTTCCTCCTCCAAAGCTCTCCTAACACATACACATAGATGCTTCTGATAGTAAAACACCTGCCTAATATAGAACTGCCACATTCAGAGATAAATCACCTTTAAGAATTTGTAAGAACTTCATAAGACATTTAGATCCCTTTCTAAACAGCAGTTCTCAGTTCACTCTCAGTAATCTACTCCTGGAGAATTCAAACTGATACTAACAAACCTGAGCTCTCAGCCCTAGGGCAGAGCCCATCTCACATGAAATGTATTAGTTTACTAACGGTCTCTTAACAGTGGTTCTGGCAAAACAATTCAGAAGAAAGGAAGTGGAGATCATCGTAGATGAAGGAGAAATTATCTTTTTGGTGGCTGGGACGTCCTGAACCTGTGTATTTCTGCATATCTTCAGAAAATTTTCCTTTTTTTGACAAGAAAAGATCGTTATATTCAGTAATATATCACTTTTCTTTATTTCTGTATTTTTTTAATGAAGCTATTCAAAATTAGGAGGTGTCTTTTTTTCACTTTGGAAAATTTACAATGTTCAAGGGAAAGTTCTGAGATAAATAAAATATTAGAAAGTATATTTCTTTTTTATAATAGAGGTTCGTTCGCTGTCCTTCTGGCTAATCTATCTCCCTTAATGACTTCTCAGTTGCTCTTTATCAGTAACAGACTGTTTAAGATAAATAAGGCAGCTCTGAATAGCAAAGGGAGGAAAAGCATCCTCTGGGATACAAAGATAACAGTCACTCCATTGTCACTCCCAAGGCAGGATTAAGTGACAGCTAGGGAAGACTGTGATGGGGGTGGGGGTTGGGGAATTCCCACCAAACCAAAATCACACAGATAATTCAAAAGGTTTGATATTCTTCCCTTTCTGCTTTTTTATTTTCATAAGCGTTAAGTGAGTTAATATTTGTAAAGCACTAAAACAGTACCTGCCATATAGGGAAAGCAATATAAATTAAGTAGTCAAGAGAAAATGTCTAGGGGCTTTGTAAGGAAACTTTTGCAAATGAATCTGCATGCAATCCAGTCGTTCATGGAACAAATAATTCTGACCTTTTCTTTCCTCTCTGGGGCACTATAATGTCAAGCATCTAATAACAAAAAGCCATATGGATGCAAAATTCCATTATATGAGTGCTGTGAACATAATAGATGCTACATAATTTTATTTGGGAAGGGACGGGAAAAAGTAAAGACATGCCAAAACAGATAAGATTAAAGAAATAATAGGCAGTTTGTTAGGTTAAAAAAGAAAAGTAGCATTATCCAAGTAATCAGCTTTAGATTACTTATAAGGGTTTATAGTTCCTAATAGAAGCAGAGGCCATCATTTAAACTTAAAAGGTTGGGGGGTGGGGGGGTGGCTCGGGGCACCTGAAAAACAAGACTCACTAAAGGGCCAATTTAGTTGTTAAAACATTAGCATTCTCTCTTTCTCTCTCTCTCACACACACTTGCACACACAATTATGTATTTGCAGGCATGTAGATCACAATCCTGGCTAATTGTGTAGGTACCTTCCTAACAGGCTCGGTCATAGGAGGAAAAAAAAAAAAGAATTTCTAAGGAAACAATCTAAATAAATAAAATGTAATGAAAAACAATTAAACACTGGTTCACTGGGAAATAGTTGTGTGGAGTAAAAAGAATATTGGGCTACAAATCAAGAGGCATTATGGATCTTAAGGACTTTAGACAGTATATGCATGATATTCTCTAAAATCCTGTTTATTTAGTCAAAAAGGTTGAGTGCTTTGCTACTTGGCCTGACCCCTCATCCCAAACTAGTGAAGGAAAAATACGAAGAAAAGACTGAATCTGGGAAGAATGGACATTGAACAGAGAAAAAAAAAAAGACCACAGGACAACAGAAGAAACTGATTTTCTATCCTTCCAACTCCAAAGAGTACAATGACGTTAATTCTTACATCTTCTGAAGAGAAAGACCAGTGGGATAGGGAAGGGGAGGAGTCACCGCACAAAGTCTTCTTTAATTATTCTTGGCTTTCACAGACTTATAAGTGATCATAAACAGTGACCACTTACAGCAAGCTCTGAGATACACATTTTCTAACTTTTCCCTAGGTTAAACTTGCCTCCCAATGTTTAAGTCTCATTCTGGTCTTACTGAAGGCCACCTCCTTCCTCTTCCCCTCCAATACTTCAAATTAACAAAATGACATCATTTTGCTTCCTCCAATAAAGCACATAAGGAACATAGAAGGCTTAAAATATATATACATTTCTTTTAGAACTGAAGACAGATGTTAAAAAAAAAACAAAGTTTTTAAAAATTCATTCCCTTCATCATTTCATTAATGTTTTCCTGATACAATTAATGACGATCAATGATAATATATTGAGCTCAGAATCACAAGGGCCTGTGTTCTGCAATTCTTCCATTCAATTAGCAAAACTATTTCACTTGGGGGAGGGAGAAGAATACAACAACTGTATCACAACATTCAGTACACACTTTCTGCAAGACCTACCTTCTCACCACTTGAGTAGAAGAAATAACGCAATCGGACTATGTTACAGTGATCTAGCTTTCTCATGATTTGGAGCTCTCGGTTCTGAAAAGGAAAACAAATGAAAATATTTTTTAAAGAATAACTGCTATTCATCACACTGACTAATGTTTAATATTAAACACTACAAACAGCAGGTTATAGATATATTACTAAAAAGTATGGTCTACAGACCAGTGCTGACCTGTGTAAACTATTTGTTACTAGTCCATGAACTATTTATTACTACTCTACAAATCTAATTGAGAGTGCTAAGAATTTTTTATAGCAATTTGACAGAATAATTTTATATCAATGAATCTTATAATGAAGTGGGGCCTATATTTTGTATTTCCTAAAATTTCACTTTTCTAGTAATTCAACTGTATTGTTATTTTACAAAAATATCAGTCATTGATAAATCGGAAAATTTTAAAATTGGTAGTTTACCACAAATAGTTTGAGAAGCACTGGTCTATAGTACATAAGAGGTGTCTGAATTGAGCTATTTACTACTGAAATTTGTACAACTATAATAAAAATCAAACTTCTCACCAAACAAATAAATTTGGGTACAAAGAAAACTCTTTAAAAGCCCTACTGTTTTCCAAGATACAGTGAAAAATATGAGAATTAACCCCATTAGAAGGGCTCAGTTGCTAAGTTTTAGAGAGTTAAAATATGATATTCTAGAAATTGTAGTTTGATAAATTTATAGACCACACCAATAATTTTCCTTTGGGGGAAATTCAAAGTTATGCTGCTTCTTCATGAAAAGACAACATTAAATAATATAATGACCTCCTAACACCATACATTTTGCAGTACTAAATTTGAAGAGTATACTTGTATATTAACAAAGATAAATTCCAACAATATACTTGGGCTGTCAGAAATCAGTTAGTAATGGCTAAATTATATAATACAGAGAAAGAGCACCAGAGTACTAGCTATGTGGACAGAAAATATAAACATTCAGTTAAAATGATTTAGAAGAGCTACAAAACATAAAGTATATACCTGGGTATCTGGAAGGGAAATGCTGTTATAGTTAGGAAAAAATGGCCAAAAAAGAGGAGTTGAGGCTGCATAGGGGACTACAAGCCAAATAAACAGAACTGTCCTAGAGTAGAGTTAGCTCCAGTTATGAGAAGATGGTAGCAGAAATACGTGAATGTTCCTCCTCCTCTAGAAATTTCCAATACACTCTATGATTATTCTAGCATATCCTTTCAGGGAAATAGGAAACTCAAGAAGACTTTCCTTCTGTCCCTTTAACCTGACCATGAGAGCTGGGCTTATGTATACAGTGATATTTAAAATTCTTTTAAATCAATCATACATTTTATTATAAAATGTTTATAGCTGAAGCAATAAACAAACTTAGGCAGTACAGTGTAATTGCTTGAACAAAGATAATTACAGTCTGAAGTCAGGCTAAGTTTTGACTGTAGAAGAGAATGTAGAAATCTCTACCAATTTTAAAACTGTGTCCATTTCCATTCCAAACTAAAGCTATCTCTGTAAGTATGTCTACAGTTTGCCAATTTGCATCTAGGTATCTAGTTTTGTAGGAGAACTGCTAGTAAGTTAAGACTCATCCTTCCTGTGTTATACTCATACAGATATCAAGATTGACTATGTTAGGGAGGGAGATGTAAGATGGCAGAACAAATAGATAAAAGCTGTGCTTGCCTCCCCCGATACCACATTAAAATTATAATACAACTAGATTAGAGAACAATCAACCTGGAGAACCATCAGAAGTCTAGCTGAACAAAAATTTTATAACTAAGGATATAAAGAAGCCACATCAGGAGTGGGAGAATAGGTGAAGATGTAGAATGGGTCAGCCTGATACCTGAGTGTGGCAGCTGAGAATCAGGAGGCATATCTTGGCTACAGAGGTACCCCACCACCACCACAACCACCACCACCACCACCACCACAGAAGGAGAAACGGACCCCAGCCCCACACCAAAATCCCCACCCCAGAGTATTGGTGCCAGGAAGAAGAGCCCACATGATATAGGGCTGTGAAAAACAGTGGATATTCCAACCCACTGGGTGGGATGAAAGGTGGAGAAAAATTCAGATGTCATCTTAAAGGGCCCCCACACAGATTCACTTGCTAACAGGCGCTCAACCTGGCCTCTGGCAGAGGGACAGTGACTAGGGAGGCGTCAGTGACATACAGGGAGAGACTGAGTTGTGTGGCTGCAGGGCAAGGACTGGAGGGACAGTTGCCATTTTCCCTGTGTAGAATTCTCCTAATGTAGCTGGCATGTGGGCACCACCTTGTGTTAAGCCCTCCTCAACAAAGCCAAATCTGAATCTGTATTGGCCTGGTGAACACCACTTATTCCACCCTGCTCACTCCCTGGGGCCCCCCCCAACCCCCCCAATCCAGCAAAACCTGAGGCACTTTCTCAGCAAACAGCTAGCCCCGCCCCCATTGCACTGTTTCTTGGACAACTCTCAGGGGTCTCTGGGCCCCAGGGGGGTAGCTGGCTTCAGTGTGCTCTAAGGCTTTTGTGGAGTAACTCCAGGCTCACGGCTGGACCAAACCAGAATATACATTAACCTGTTGAACACCAATCGTCCCAACCTGGTGACTCTGAGACCCACCTCACCCAACTTGGCAACCAAAAGAGGTTAGTTATACCAGCGGCTGAGCTTTAATAGGAGCTGGCAGGTAGTTTCGGAGTACCCTGGGCCCTTTGAGGAGCTACCCCAGGCCCAGAACTGGTGGCTGACATCCTCAGTTCACACTGTGGCCTCGTCTACGCGCCTCCAGGTCCAGCACAGGCCGCGAACAACTGTGAATCGCTTTGTAGTTCCTACCAGGTAGTCCCCAGCTGACCACAGGCAGAGGCTGAACTGGGCCTGTACCAGAGCCCCTCCCAAGAGGCACCGGAACCAACCTACTTGGAGGTCCACTTCAGACCACAGTAGAGCACACCTAAATCACCCCACAAGCACCACACCCAAAAGGTAGTCTCAACAGGCTCAAGAGCCTGCTGGGACTAATCCTGCTCCACAAGATAAGCTGTTAACACAGCAGCCCATAAGATGTGGATGGGGCCAAACCCCACAGCCAGTCAGCCTGAGGGTCAATTCCACCCACTGACATGCCAATAGCAATCAATAATAGGAAGGGAAACACAACCCACACAAGGGACATTCATGGGACACCCAGCATAGGTGATCAGGGAGACTGTTGCTGGGCCCCACAGGGCACCTACTACATAAGGTCATGTAGCAGATCTACCTAATATAGAAACAAACAGAGAGAGGCAGTAAAAAAAAGGAAATAAAGAAATATGTCCCAAATGAAAGAACAGGAGGAAACTCCAGAAAAAGACCTAAACGAAACAGAGGCAAGCAACAAGCCAGATACAGAGTTCAAAACAATGGTTATAAGGATGATCAAGGAACTTAGTGAGGATTTCAACAAACAGATAACAAGCATAAAAAGGACATAGAAACCATAAAAAACAACCAGTTAGAAGTGAAGGATACAATAACTGAAATGAAGAATGCCCTAGAAGGAATCACCAGCAGACTTGATGAAGCAGAGGATAGAATCAGCATTTCAGAAGGAACAGAAAACACCCAATCCAAACAGCAAAAACAAAAAAGAATTAAAAAAAATAAGAATAGTTTAAGACACCCCTGGGACAACATCAAGTGTAACAATATTTGCATAATAGGGATACCAAGAGGAAGAGAGAGAAAGCAAGGGATTGAGAACCTATTTGAAAAGATAATGACTGAAAAATTTTCTAACCTAGTGAAGAAAATAGGCATACAAGCCCAGGAAGGGCACAGTCCTAAACAACATGAACCAAACAGGCCCAAAGCAAGGCACATAATAATTAAAATGGTAAATGTTAAAGACAAAGACAGAATCCTGAAAGTAGCAAGAGAAAGGCAACTAGTTACTTAAAAGGGCAATTGGGTAAGATTATCGGCTGATTTCTCAACAGAAACTTTGCAGGCAATAAGGGATTGGCACGAAATATTTAAAGTGATGAAAAGCAATGGCCTACAACCAAGACTACTCTACATTGCAAGACTACCGTTTAAAATTGAGGGCTAGACAAAGAGGTTCCCAGACAAGAAAAAGCTAAAGGAGTTCATCACCCTCAAACCAGTATTAAGATAAAATGTTAAGGGGGCTTCTTTAAGAAGAAGGGAAGATGGAGAGAACATAAAGTTGAATAATAAAATGGCGATAACTATGTATCTATCAATAATCACTGTAAAAGTAAATGGATTAAATGCTCCAATCAAAAGACACAGGGTAGCTGAATGGATAAGAAAACAAGACTTGTACATATACTGTCTACAAGGGAGCCATTTCAAACTCACTCACACACACACACACACACACACACACACTGAAAGTACAGAGATAGAAAAAGATATTTCATGTGAATGGAAATTTTAAAAAAGCTGGGATAGCAATACTCATATCAGAGAAAATAGACTTTAAAACAAAGACTACAATAAGAGACAAAGAGGAACATTACATAATGTTAATGAGATCAATCCGACAAGAGAATATAACCCTTGTAAACATCTATAAACCCAACATAGGAGCACCTAAATATATAAAGTATATTTTTTAGTAATAAAACATAAGTAGGGAGAGATTGATAGTAATACAATCATAGTAGGGAATTTTAACACCCCACTGACACCAATGGACTGATCTTCCAGACAGAAAATAAACGAATCAACAGTGGCCTTAAGTGACATACTAGACCAGCTGGATTTAATTGATATTTTTAGTGCATTTTATCACCCCAAAGCAGCAGAATATACATCCTTTTCAAGTGTACATGGAACGTTTTCCAAGACAGACCACATGTAGGCCACAAAACAAGTCTCAATAAATTTTAATAAATTTAAGATATCTAGTGGCTTCTCTGACCACAATGGTATGAAACTAGAAGTCAATTACAAGAAAAAACTGAAAAACACACAAACACACGGAGGCTAAATAACATGCTAGTAAATAATGAATGGATCAATGAGATCAAGGAAGGAATCAAAAGATACCTTGAGACAAATGAAAATGAAAACACAACAACCCAAAATCTATGGGACACAGTGAAAGCAATCCTAAGAGGGAAATTCATAGCAATACAGTCCTCCCTCAAGAAATAAGAAACATCTGAAATAAACAATCTAACCTTACACTTAAAGGAAGTAGAAAAAAAGAACACAAAGCCCTGAGTAGAAAGAAGGCAATAATAAAGATCAGAGTGGAAATAAACAAAATATAGTCTAAAAAATCAATACAAAGGATCAGCGCAACCTTTTCTAAGGTTCTTTGAAAAGATAAACAAAATTGATAAACCTTTAGTCAGACTCATCAAGAAAAATAGAGGACCCGAATAAATAAAATCAGAAACAAAAAAAAACACACGTGACAATTGATACCACAGAAATACAAAGGATGATGAGTAAATACTACAATTATATGACAACAGATTGAACAATCTGGAAGAAATGGATAAATTCCTAGAAACATACAAGTTTCCAAGACTAAATCAGGAAGAAACAGAAAATCTGAAACAACTGATTGCTACTAAACAAAATCAAATCAGGAATCAAAAAATCCCTAACAAACAAGTCCTACGCCAGATGGCTTCACAGGTGAATTTAACCAAATTCAAAGAATCAACATCTATCCTTCTCAAACTATTCCAAAAAAATTTAGAGCATGGATGGCTCCAACCTCATTTTACAAGACCACCATTATCCTGACTCCAAAGACATTACAAAAAATAAAATAATCAGCCAATATTCCTGATGAACAAAGATTAAAAAATCCTCAACAAATTATAGGAAACCGAATTCAGCAATACATTAAAAAGATCATACACCATGATCAAGTGGGATTTATTCCTGGGATACAAAGTTAATTCAATATCCACAAATCAATTAACATGATATACCACATAAACAAAATGAAAGATAAAAATCATACGATCATATTAATAGTTGCAAAAAAAAAAAAGGTTTGACAAAAATCTAGCATCCATGTATGATGAAAAGTCTCAACAAAGTGGGAATAGAGGGAACGAACATACCTCAACACAATAAAGGCCATATAAGACAAACCCACAGCTAACATTATACACAATGGGGAAAAGCTAAAAGTGTTCTCCTTAAGATCAGGACAAGACAAGGATGCCCGCTTGCTACACTTTTATTCAACACAATATTGGAAGTCCTAGCCACAACAATCCGAGAAGAAAAAAAAAAAAAATTCATCCAAATTGGAAAGGCAGACGTAAAACTGTCATTATTTGCAGATGACAGACAGAGCCCAAAAGATTCCACCAAAAAACTACTATAACTGATAAATGAATTCAGTAAAGTAGCAGGATACAAAATTAATATTCAGATATCGGTTGCATTTTTATACACAAATAATAACCTGTCAGAAAAAGAAATTAAGAAAACAATCCCATTTACAACTTCTTGACAATGGTCTTAGGAATGATTTTTTCAGTTATAACACCAAAAGCAAAGGTCTCAAAAGCAAAAATAAAGTGGGACTACATCAAAAAGCTTTTGCAAAGCAAAGAAAACCATCAACAAAATGAAAAGGCAACTTACTGAATGGGAGAAAATATTTGCAAATCATGTCTGTTAAGGGGTTAATATGAATTTATATAACTCAATAGCAAAAAAAAAGAGGAAAACCCACAAATAAGCCAGTTAAAAAATGGGCAAAGAATCTGAATAGACATTTTCCCAAAGAATGCATACAAATGGCCAAAAGTACATGAAAAAGTGCTCAACATCACTAATCATTTGGGAACTGCAAATGAAAACTACAATGAAATAGCATGTCACACCTATTAGAATGGCTATTATAAAAAAAGACAAGAGATAACATGTTGGCAAGGATGTGGAAAAGAGAGAACCTTTGTGCATTGTTACTGGGAATGTAAATTGTTGCCACTATTATGGAAAACAGTATAGAGGCTCCTCAAAATATTAAAAATTGAACTACCATCTGACCTAGCAATGACACTTCTTCTGGGTATATTTATATCCAAAGAAAATGAAATCACTATCTTAAAGAGAATACCTGTACTCCCATGTTCACTGCAGCATCATTCACAATAGCCAAGGCATGGAAAAAACCTAAGTGTCCATCAACAGATGAATGGATAAAGAAAGTGGTGGTGGGTGTGTGTGTGTGTGTGGGGGGGGTGTGGGTGTGTGTGTAGCACATGTCGCTTAACGATGGGAATACATTCTGAGAAATGCATTAAGTGATTGTGTCATTGCGCAAACATCAGAGTGTACTTACATAAACCTAGATGGTATGGCCTATTACTGTAATTTTAGACGCTATACTTTTATATAACTGGCAGCGTAGTAAGCTTGTTTACACCAATATCATGACAAAACACTTCAGTAATGTCTGTGCTACAACACCACTAAAAAATTTTCAGCTCCATTATAATTTCACAGGACTACTGTCGTATATGTGGTCCCTTGCTGACCAAAATATCATCATAAGGCATATAACTCTGTGTGTGTATGTGTGGGTGAGAGAGAGACAGAGAGAGAGAGAGAGAGAGAGAGAGAGAGAGAAATATTATTCAGCCATGAAAAATAAGGATATCCTGCATTTACAGCAGCATGGATGGACCTTGAAGGCATTATGCTAAGTGAAATAAGTCAGACAGAGAAAGGCAAATACTGTGTGATATCATTTCTATGTGGAATCTAAAAAGGCTGAACTCATACAAACAAATTAGAAGGGTGGTGGTTAGCGGGGGAGGAGTTGGTCAAAGAATACGAACTTCCAGTTATGACATGAATAAGTTCTGAGGATCTCATATATCATGTGGTGACTATAGTTAATAATATTGTATTGTATATTTGAAAGTTGCTAAGAGAGTAAGTAGGTCTTAAATGTTCTCATCACACACAAAAAAATGGTAATTACAACTGTGACATGTTAGCTAATGCTATAGTGGTAAGCATTTTGCAATATGTAAGTACATCAAATCAACATGTTGTACACCTTAAACTTCCACAATGTTATATGTCAACTGTATCGCAATAAACCTGGGGAAAAAATTTAAAATAGAATAAATATATAAATAATGTGCATAGAATTAATAGAAATCCTATTTTAAAAATTGAAGAAAAGTATGATGACAAGTACACAACAAATAGGAAATTTCAATAAAGAAATATTAACTTTTAAAACCTGGAAATACTAGAGTTGAAAAATATAATTACAGAGTGAAAGATTCACATGAGCTTGAAATAAGGTTTCAGATGACATTTTAAAAATCTCTGTGAACTTGAAGGTAGAGAAATACAAATTATCCAACTGAAAAAAAAAAAAAAGACCAGAAAAATGAACAGAGCCTCAGAGACATAGTAGGATAACATCATACCTACCAAGAGATATAAAAGCAGTATCAGACAAGGAGAGGGGGAGAGAAAATATTTAAAGAAATAATTGCTGAAAACTCCCCAAATTTGATGAAAAACACTAATCTACTGAACCATAAAGCTTAAGGTAACGCAAGCTTAATGAACCCCAAAAAGGTTAAACACAAAGAGATTCACATCTTGGCATATCACTTTAGAAATGAAACCACAAAGAAAACATCATGAAAGCAATAACAGAAAAGTGATTCATCATATACACCGGGAAAACAATACAATTAACAGCCAACTGATTATCAGATTAATGCAAGCAAAAAAGCAATAAAAAAAATTCAAAATGCTGAAAGAAAAAAAAAATTCTGTCAACTAAGATGCTATATAAAAAAAATTATTCTTCAAACATGAAAGGAAAATATGAAGACATTTCCAGATTTTTTTTTTAAAAGAATATTCTATAGTAGAAGGCCTGTCTTTCAGCAATACTCAAACACGTATTCCTCTCTCGCTAAAAAGAAATGACACTAGGAGGTAATTTAAATCCCCGAAGAGAAATGAGAGCACCAGAAATGGTAAATATAAATGGGAAAATTATAAAAGACTGCATATATTTTACTTTTCTTCTCTTAATTTCATCAAAGACATAAAATATATAAAGCAATTCCAATAACAGTATATTAAGTTTATAACATAGATATAACACATATAAATACAATAGCAGAAAGAAGGAGAAAATAAAACTATATTGGAGAAAAGGTGCTATATTTTACTGGAATTAAGTCAGTATAACTTGAAGCAGACTGTGATAAATTGAAATGCATACTGTAATGCATAAGCAGCCACTAAGAAAACAATTTTTTAATGTTAAAAAATCAACACTGGACTTAAAATGGTACAGTAAAAAAAGATTTGTTAAACACAAAAGAAGGCAACAAATGAGAACAGAGGAACAACAACAACAAAAAAAACCATGAGGGAGAAAACAAAGAACATGGAACAGGTAATTCCAACCATATCAAAAACTACACCAAATGTGATTAAGCATAGGCTCAAAGGCTGAGATTGTTAGATAAGAAAGTAAGCTCCAAGTATATTCTCTGTAGAGCGGACATACTTTAGATTCCAAGACACAAATAGTTTATAAGTAAAAGGATGGAAAAAGATATACCATGCAAACAACCAAAAGAGATCTGGAGTGGCAATGTCATTAGCAAAGTAAATTTTATGAGAGGGATAAAGATATCTCCATTTCCTCCCAGATAAAGTCTAATCACTTCATAATCTAGTCCCTCCTTATCAATTTAATCTTATTTTCCACTCATAACCAATGTGATCATAACTAGATTCACTTCTCTCTCTTTCTGAATATATTATTTCATTCCCAATTCTAAGCCACTGATCACACATGGTAACATCACTGGAATATCTTGACCCTCCCTCCCACCTACACACATTCTACTCATCCTTTAAGTTCCTATTTAACTCCCACCTCTTTCACAAGACCATCCCCAGCTGCTCCAACTCCCACTAATCTTTTCCGATCTTTATATTCCTATAGCACACACAAATATTTTAGAATTTATTACATACTTTCTTGGTTTGGTGTTATATAAAAGAATGCTTTTCAAAAAGTAGCTCACAGAAATCAGGTATTACATTATAGTCATTTTAGACACACACACACACACACACACACACACACACACACACACACACAAACTTGTCCAACTAGCTTACCATAGGTACCTTAAGAGCAAAAGCTGAATTTTATAACTTTCTGTTCACCCTCAGACCTCTCAAAGCAGGTTACTCTGTCTTTCACAGAGTAAATTCCCTGTAATTGCTTCTACCTTAAAACTTGCTGTAGGCCAGTATTTTCCAAATTGTGGGTCCCAGCCAATCAGCATTGAGAAGGGAGTGGGGAGGTAAACAGAAAAAAACAGAACAGAATAGAATAAAATAACAGAACAGAACTTTAAACATAGTAAAAGTAAGGGCTTTTTCATTAAATTTGTTTTGTTTTTTTATCCCCATACACTGGGCTGCAATGTAAAATGAATTCCTTACTACAGAATAATGGTTAAAAATTTGAAATCCACTGTAGTAAACAACCTATCCATAAAGGCATTTTTCTTCCGATACAGAAAAAGATCAAGTACATGTAAACTAGATTCTAACTCATCACTCCATTCTGAAAAACAAAATGACTACTAAAGACAGGATAAATATCACAACCAGTACAAGAAACCTAGAAAGGCACATTAAAAAAATATATCCTTTTAAGTAATAACCAATAACATATATCCACCTCTAAATTAGACGTGGAGGCTTTTGTTCATTTTTACATCGTTTCATACCTCACACTTAAAAAAAAAAAAAAAGGAAAGGTGGAAAACAATTCTTCTGGAAGCTAAAAGCATGGAGTCAAAGGATTCCCAGAAGGGTACTTTATGTACCTTCATGTAAAAGTTCAATAAAGGAAAAGTGAACTTTTAGGTGAAGTAGCAACCAGCAAGCTTAATACTGTGGGTGTATGGGTAGGCAGCACATGGCTGTCTATCATCTTTTGTTCTTCATCAAATTTCATCCTACCAAGAGATCTTTCCCCCCACTGCAGAAAGCTCCATTTTCATAAAATAGGAGTCACTTCGAAAGTTTGGCTTCAAAGACTATTTTCCCAAAATATATTTTCTTCAAAAAATGAGGATTATCCAAAATTCCATCATGTATTCTTAGTAATCACAATAATACTAGGATTGAAACTGTTCAATCCATCTCTGATTCTTTGATTCCACAGTAAATTCAGATGCCCCCAAAATCCTACAGTTGGCTAGAATATTGCCTCAAAATAGCTCCATGTGTACAACAAATACTTTGAAGCTAACTATTGGGTCTTTGGAAAAGTCATAACGTATTCTATGTTTTTCAAAGGTCACTTATTTATATAAAGAACAAAGATCAATCAATGATATATTGCCCGTTTTGTTCGATAACCTTTTGCCATCTTTCAGTGAGCTTCATAATTCCTCGTTCATAGGACCTGTCTTTATTTGTGAAAAACTGAACAAGGTGCTGACTTACAGCCTCATCTAAATTGGACGTTATACACGCAAGGAGTTTTGAAGAGAGCGAACCAAGTGGAAGTCTGACCGCGCAAGGTCAGGCGAGTATGGTGGGTGTGGCAACACATCCCATCCAAGCTCCAATAATTTTTGACGGGTGATCAAACTTGTGTGTGGTCTTGCGCTGTCGCGATAGAACACAACTCCTTTACGATTAACAAATGCTAGATGTTTCTGATGATGGATTCATTCAAACTGTCCAATTGCCGACAGTACACATTCGAATTGATTGTTTGGTTCCTTGGTAGGAGCTCAAAAAACAGAACACCTTTAAAATCCCACCACACTGAGAGCATAACCTTCCTCTGATGAATGTCTGCTTTTGATGTCATTTGAGGTGAATCATCACGTCGGGACCAAGACTGTTTGCGCACCACACTTGTAAGCACCACACTTGTAAACAATCCGCTTCTCATCACCAGTTACCAGTCACTTCAAAAAAGGATCGTCTTCCTCATGTTTAATAAGCATTTTGCAGATGTTTATACGCACCGTCAAATGAACTTCTTTGAGTTCATGCGGAACCCAAATATCAAGCTTGCTTACGTATCCCAGCTTCTTCAGGTGGTTGTGAATGCTTGAATGATGGATGTTCAACATTTCTGCAATCTCTCGTGTCGTGTAACGTGGGTCCGATTCAGTTAATGCCTTTATTTTGTCGTCATCAACCTCAGTGGGCCTCCCCGACCGAGGACTGTCGTTGAGATCAAAATCACCAGCACGGAATTTTGTGAACCGTCGTTGGCACTGATGTTCTTATAGAGCAGCGGTTCTCAACCTTCCTAATGCCGCGACCCCTTAATACAGTTCTTCATGTTGTGGTGACCCCCAACCATAAGATTATTTTCGTTGCTACTCTATAACTGTAATTTTGCTACTGCTATGAATCGTAATGTAAATATATTTTTGTTTTCCAATGGTCTTAGGCGACCCCTGTGAAAGGGTTGTTCGACCCCCAAAGGGGTCGCGACCCACAGGTTGAGAACCGCTGTTAGAGCATTGTCACCGTAAACTTCATGCAACTTTTCACAAGCTTGACGCGCATTCTTCCCTTTATGGAAGAAAAACAGTAAAATATGGCCAAAACACACAGTTTGGTCTTCCATCTTCAACTTGTAAAGTCTCCAAAACTCAACCAAATCACTCAATTTTGTTTTTAGAATGAAGCTAAAACTGTCAGCTGTCAAATGATATAGCAATAACATAGATGTGAATGACTCTAGTACTTCCAAAAACGAACTAGTGCCATGTGTTGCAAACATGCGTCATGACTTTTCCAAAGCCCCAATAATTACAATAAAGCAGGACCTCACTATTGATTGAAAGCACTTATAATTCAAAATAAGACAAGTTTACCAGTGTGCAAATAATATCACATGACAGATATATCATTTGAGATATCAACAAAATGTGAGTTTTCAAAAGAGAAAGAACATTTTTGCCTGAGATTTAAAAGATTTTTCATGAAAGGATATACATACACTTAAGCTGGATCTTAACTAGCAGGATTTAGTTCCCCTCAGGGACCATTAACTTTCTGGATACATGAACAAAAGCTCTTAAAACTTCTTTTTTTTTCCTAAGAAAAAACTAGAGGAGGTGGGGGTGGGACGGAATCATCCTATATACCACTAGAATACAACCCAACTAAAATCTCTGGCTACTACAGAGAATATGCCTATTGTTGTGCTATAACTATGCTTTCTACATAAATAGATGATCGTTTGGTCACTCCTGGAAATGCTTTCTCTAACCACCTTCTAGGACAATAAATTATCTTGGTTATCCTCTTTCCTCTGGCCAAATTCACAGTTTCTTTTGCTAGTTCTTCTTAATCTCCCAATTTTATATTCCCAGGCAGATCTCTCCTGTGTACTCCAGAATCTTTTAGCCAGCTGTCTACTTGACAATTCTGTGTTTGACATACATCTCAACTTGACATGTCATAAACCAAATTCCTGATTTTCCTTAAACCCGCTCCACCCATAGCCTTCCCTCATTCGTTGACAATTCCACTCTTCTAGTTGTACAGGCCAAAAATTTTGAAGTCTTGACTCCTCTTTCTCTGTGACCTCACATTCAATCTCTTAAGAAATCTTGTTGGCTCCATCTTCAAAATATATACAAGATCCTAGCAACTGCACCCTTGGGAATTTATCCAATAAAAATGTAAATTCATATTCACACAAAAACCTGCAGATGAATGTTCATAGCAGCTTTATTCAGAATAGCTACCAGATGTCTTTCAATGGGTGAATGGATAAACAAGCTGTGGTACAGTACTTCTAAGACCCCCCAGGTGGAAGCCTGAAACCAAGGATAGTATCAAACCCTATATATATATATATGTTTTTATGTATATATATATGTATATATGTATATATATACATATGTATATATGTTTTTTCCTATACATACATACCAATGATTAGGTTTAATTCATAAGTTAGTTACAGTGAGAGATTAACAATAACTAATAATAAAACAACTATAACAATACACTATAATAAAAATTATGTGAATGTGGTGTGTCCCCTCTTCTCTTCTCCCCGCTCCCTGCCCCAATAACTGATCTGATAACCTAGACTAAGTGACTAAGTGACTAAAGGGGGGATAGTATATACAGCATGAATATGCTGGATAAAGGAATGATTCTCGCCCAGGGCAGTAGAGAGAGAGATTTTACCACGATACTCAGAACTTAATTTAAAACTTAGGAATTTTCCATTTAATATTTTCAGACTGTGGTTGAGTGCAGGTAATTGAAACCAAGGAAAAGAAAGCAAAACTGCAGATAAGGGGGAACTACTGTATATCCATATTATGGAATACTACTAAGCAATGAAAAGAACCAATTAATGATACATGCAACAACTTTGCTGAATCTCCAGATAATTATGCTGAGCAAATAAAGCCAATCCCAAAAGGTTACATACTACATCCTTCCATTTATAACTGTGATATTGTGATTTATAAGACATGTGGTTCTTCATACACAATTCTAGCTCTCTGCTCCCAAAACCCTTGGAATTTCCAGAAGTGTTGAGGGTGATCAAAAAAAGTGTCTTTTGTCACAGTAATGAAGTGACTTTTGGACCCAGCTCGAGAGCGCGGGGGGGTGG
>NW_017731358.1:8751356-8769601 GCF_001890085.2 Hipposideros armiger | reverse complement strand
GGGTGTGTGTGTGTGGCTGTCAGAAGAACAGTCAAGTGATTATTGGTTTGGAGCTTCCAGTCCCACCCCTTGACCTGGGATTGGGTAGGGAGAGGGGCTGGAGGTTGAGTTCAATTGCCAATGGCCAATGATTTAGTTAATCCTGACTATGTAATGAAGCCTCCATATAAACCCGTGAGAACGGTCCCTTGGTCCTTTTTTTCAGAGAGCTTCCACATTGGGGAACCAGAACACTTCAATGTGCCACCCTGCTGGACCCCAATCTTCAGGAGGACAGAGGCTCCTTTGTTTGGAACCTCACTCTATGTATCTATGTATCTAGCTGTTGATTCATATCCTTTAATCCTTTGTAATAAGTTGGTAATCTAGTGAGTAAACAGGTTTTCCTGAGTTCTTTCTGTGAGCTGTTCTAGCAAATTAATTGAGCCCAAGGAGAAGGTAATTCAAATTTTCAATCTATAGCCTGTTGCTTTGCATAGGTAAAAGCCTGGGCTTGTGGCTGGCATCTGAAGTGTGTGTGTGTGTGTGTGTGTGTGTGTGTGTATGTATGTGTGTGTTTTTTGGGGGTAGGGCAGTCTGATATGACTGAACCCTTCTGTGGAATCTGATGCTATTTCCAAATAGACAATGTCAGAGCTAAGCTAAATTACTGGACACCCTGCTGGTGTCTAAGAATTGTTTGTTGGTGTGGGAGGAACCACCCCCACATTGGAAATGGGTCCAAGAACCCCCAACTTAGTAACATCCTTGAAATAACAAAATTATAGAGATGGGGAACAGATTACTGGTTGCTGCGAAGGGTTAAACTGGGGGTTACGAGTGGAGGGATGGGGAGGAAAGAAATGGGTATGGTTATAAAAGGGCAATAAAAGGATCTTCATGATGGAACTGTTCTGTGTCTTGACTGTGCTAATGAATACACAAACATACACGTGTAATAAAACTTGACAGAACTAAATATACACACAAACACATACACACAAAGAAGTATATCTGGGGAAGTCTCAACAAGACTGGTGAATCATATTAATGTCAATATCCTGGGTTGTGATATTATACTAGATTTTTTTTTTTAAGAATTAAAACAGAATTTATTATAGGGTAAGTTACGTAGGGGAATACTGAGTACGAGTGGACAGACAGACCAGCAGTTTTGCACAAATTATTCTCCGCTACCAGACCTCTGTTACAGTACTTTTTTAGTAATATAAATTGGGCACTAATGATTTCAAAACAATGGGAACAAGAATGCAGTAGTGCCAGGAGCCATACCTCTTGGTGGTCTTGTGATAGATGATTGCTTATAATCAATACTATGACCAGTTTGATATTTGTCTTGGTTGTTATGCAATTCTGGCTGTTGCTAACAAAAATATTTATGGCTACATTTTTTGGAACACAGATAATCATAAACTAGAAAGCTTTAATATGCTTGCTAAGGACAGTGAGGTTGGTCAAAAGTCACAGTATGAAACAGAAATGAACTCTGGGACACAGAGATGGAGTTGGTCTTGTTCACATCTGCATTTATATATGCTCTTTATTATTTGTTTTTAGTAGTTAACACTATGCTGTGTTTAGGCATGTTTTCTTCAGTTTTCCTACTTGGGATTTACCATTATTTCTTCAAATATATTTTTTCTCTCTCATATTCTCTCACCTCTCCTTCTGGGACTTGGATTACACATACATTAGGACTTTTGATGTTGTCCCACTAGCTTTGTTAAGATGTTATCTTTGAGAGAACTGGGTAAAGGGTATGTGGGCTCTCTATTATTTCTTACAATTGCATGTGTATCTACAATTATCTCAATATAAAAAAACTATGTGTGTGTCTATATATCTCCAGGATCTGATCATTTCTCATTACCTTCCTAGTGCAAGTCTTTTAGGAGTCTCTTGCTAAATTATTAAATAACTTCCGAAGTGGTTTCTCAGCTTCTCCCTGCTCACCTCCCATCTATGCTCAACAAAGCACGCAGAGTGACCTTACATTTTAAAATGTAAGATCATGACATTTCTCTGCTTAAAACTTCCAGTGGCTCCCCACTTTGAACAGAATTAAAGCTAAAATCATTACATGACTCATAAGGCTTCTACCAACTACTGCAGACACCCACCCACCCCCACTCTCTTTGCTCAGCTAACCTTACTACTTGCAACTCCCTTACTCCTTTACCATGCTCACCATCCAGCTGTTCCTCTACTTCAGGCACCCCTGTAAGGGTCTCTGCATTTGCTATTCTGTTCATCTGGAACCATCTTCTCCTAAATACCTGAATATCTATTCCCCCATACCTACATAAAATGTTTCTTCACATGGCACAATGTCACCTCAACGCTCACTCTCAGCATTCCTTCTCCCTTGTTCTTGGCTTACTTTTTTCTACAGAGAAACAATCGTTTAACATATTATATCTATTTCTCATATTTATTCATTTTTGTTCATCTCTCCCCATTAAAATATAAGCTTAAAAGGCCGGCCGAGTGGTGCGATGGTTAAGAGCTGGCTTGGGACGCCAGAGGACCCCTGTTCGGATCCCACATATGAGGGCCAGTGACACTGCCCTCTACAGCTAAGATGCTGAACAACAGCTCAACCTGTAGCTGGGCTGCCGTGAGTCGCTGGCAACGGCGGAGGCTGCAGCCCCTGTGGCAGTGGGTTGCCATGGGCTACAGTGTGTAGCCAGCAGCCAGCGTGAGCAGCTCTCAAGCCGCCGTGAGCAGCCGTCCAGAAGCTGGTGACTGATGTGCCTTACCCGGGAAGAGCGCAATGATGGTGCCAACTTGGGCCAGTGAAGCAACGTCCTCCACAACTAGACTGAAGAACAAAACGACAGCAACTTGTCTGTTCCCCTTTCCCCAATTCCCCAGCACTGTTCCCATCCTCCAATTCCCCCAAAAAAAATCTTAAAAAAAAAATAATTATATATATATATATATATATATATATATATAAAAGCTTAAAAATGGCAGAGGTTTTTGTCTGTTTCATCCATTGTTGTATCCCTAAAACCTAGAACAAGGCCCAGCCCATAGGAAGTACTCAATAATCAACTGTTGAATAAATATTTGGATCGATGACATAAAATACTACTCCTACTGACAAAAAAAGAAAAAAAAAGATACATTACAACGATGCATTTCATCGTAACAAATATTATACTACCAGTCAGAAAAATAAAGGGGGAACTAGAGACAAATAAGCTCCAAAGCATGAAGCCCACCCCTCCCAACACACATAAAAAGACTACTTCCCATCCAGGAGAATAAAGCTGTGATGGTATATTACTTTCTCTCAAATCACTCTCCAACTGATCAATGAAGATTAACGACTGGCCAGGGCCCTATATACTCACAGGGCAATGATGCAGGCCTGAAAACACCACACTTCAGCCAGGCCCTAGCCCATCAAAAAGAATGTATGTATACAAAAGCATTTATCTCTTCCTCACTGTCAGGGCATTATAACAGTGATGAGAAAACTAAAACCTCCTTCTAATTCCTCCAAGCCCAAGGGGACTTTGTTTAAAAACAAAACAAATCTTTGCCTTTCAGTCAACATCTTAATGAAAACCTCCCTACATAGGTAATAGGTTAATGTGCTATTTAGTATCTCTGAATTTTCATTGACAGATAGTTAAGTATCTTAATGAAAGAATATACTTATATGTCAATGAAAGAATATTCTCAACAAAGTATGTCAATGAAAGAACTCAGGAAGATACAATGATTACCTAAATAAAGCTTTCTAAGAACACGCTGATGTGAAAGAATTTACCAATTCAACTGAAAAGTCACCATGCCTAACTCCCTCTTCCCCAACCAAAAATACCCCCCCAAGTTTTCCTACTCAATATGGAAGCATCACCAAGAGTCAGGTACTACATGGCAATGACGAGACAAAAATTCTCCTCAATAAGCTCTAAAGTTCAGTTTAGTTGTTATCTAGCCCAAACAGTGACTACGAATATAAATCATGCAGGTTCTCTAGGATTTTATGGAACCACGGCTTTGAGGAGAACCCACAAGAAGATATTCCATCGATCAAATCATGAACTCCTATATCTGATAATAAAATATATGATTTGCTTAATATTAATACTTCTCATTCCAAATGTTTGTCTTGTCATCCTATATGGATTGTAAAGTTGAACGCACAGATTGTGCCGTATCTTTTCTTGTGACCTACACAATATCTAATTTAGTTCTTTGTGCATAGTATATACTGATCGAGTGGGCTAGCCTTAGTTTAACACTTGACCCTGTAACTCAAAATGTCAACAAAGTCTTTTTTAGTGGAAGGGTAAGGTAAAGGAGCTTATTCAGATGCATCTCGCTAGATTATCCCAAGCTTAGTGATGATAAAATCTAATTTGAGGAGAAAAGTCCCCTGATATTTAGAAATTGCTTCATAGCTTTAAAAACTATTTTATGTAAGTTCTTTCACATGCTTCTGGGAAAAAACCTTACAAGTATTAAATGTTTCCTCCTACATGTTACCAACAGGGAACACATTCAGAAAGGTGAAATAAACTTGTCCAATTTAATAAAGGGCTTTATTCAATGCTTTTTGAGCATTAGGAAAATGACAATCTAGTAATGGTGGCAAAGACGCATAAATAAGTACCTTCAGATAATATAATCACCAAGCACATTCAAGAACCACAAGAGACTAGCTGGGGGTTAACAGTGAAGTCTTTTTCGAGTAATTTAAGTAAAACAGGAATTATATTGCAGAGTTCAAGAGTTCTATATTCCACCACAACTCTATCTTGTTGAAGGATCTTTTATCTTAGGGTGACCATTTATAAAGTTAACCTAGCCTGAACACAGGTTCAAATTACATACTGAATAGATGTCAAAATAATAAAGCACTAGCAAAGAATATTCTGAAAATGAATTTAAGAAAAAAGTTCCACTTAACATAGCACAAAAAAAGAATAAAACACTTACGGAATACTAACAAAAGAGTGTAAGACTCATATGTTGAAAATTACAGAACAAAAATTAAGAAAGATCTAAAAACAGAGGAATATATTCCATAATCATGGATTAGAAGACATAACATTAAGATAGCGATGTTCCCAGAATTGATTCAGTGCAATCCTGTCAAAATTCCAGCTGCCTTTTTTTTTTTAAAGATAATGAGAAGATGACCCTAAAATTCATATAGCACCACAAGGAACCGAGAATTGCCAAAATAATCTTGATAAAAAAGAAACAAGAGGACTCATGCTTGCAAACTTCATATCTTACTACAAAGCTAAAATAATCAAGTCAGTGTGGTACTGACTAGCATAAAGATAGACACGTAGATCAATGGAATATAATTTAGAGTCCAAAATGCTTACATTTATAGCTAACAGATTTTTGATGAGGGTGCCAAGACAATTCAATAAGAATAATCTTTTCAACAAATGGAGCTTGGGCATCTGGATATCCACTTGCAAAAAGACTGACGTTGGGCCCTTTACACCAGACAGAAATTAACTCCAAATGGATCATAGACCTAAATGGCTTAAATTATAAAAATCTTTGAAAAAGTCATAAGAGTAAATCTTTGTTACCTTGGGCTAGCCAAAGATTCTTAGATCTAACACCAACAGCAAAAACAACAAAAGAAAAAATAGGTAAACTGGGTGTCATCAAAATGAAAAACATCTGTGCTTCAAGAACACTAACAACAAAGTGTAAAGACAACCCACAGACTGGAGACAACGTCTCCAGTGATAAGGAATCTGTATCCAGAATAAACAACTCTATTCAACAATAAAAAGACAAATCAATTTTAAAATGATCAAAAGATGGACTTCTGGTCTCCAGTCCAGCATGTAACGAGTTTAGAAGTCTTCCCTCCCATCTTCACAACAGGAAAAGAGCTGAACAAAGTGAAAATTAACTCCTCTTAAATCCAACAGAGAACTGAGGCAGATACACAGAATCACAGCTTACTGGAGCAGTAGAGCAGGAGCAGAAATTGCTTGTGGAGCCAGTATCAGTACAGAAAAACATAAACTGATAGAGACACAGTGTGAACAAATTCAAGAGTTAAATACTCTAGGCGGGGTCCGACACTTTTCTCAATTTTACCTCAAGAAAACCCTATTAGGTTCTCACAGTGAGGATCTAACACAAATCTGTTGGAAAAGGGGGGAGGGAAAAAGTAGTCATTTTAAAACAGGCCCAAGTGTTCTGTTCTACGTAAGACCTACCCTCAAGGAAAACTATTCTACCAGAGCTAACTTACTGGGGAAAAGGAAATACACAACTCTAGCCTTCTCTAGACTTCCAAGTTGGGGGAGGGAAATACCCAATTCTAACCTCATCTAGCTTTCCATGCGGAAGAAGTGAAATATAGAACTCCAAACCCCTCTGGTCTTCTTGTCTCACCTATTGAGGGGAGGACAAAAAATAGAGAAGCACTTATAAAGGTCCAGCTTAGGCTTACTAAGAGACTCGTACCCAGTTTTAAGGGTACAGAACATTTCCCCTCCCTGCACAACTTACCACCACATAAATACGGCTCCTCTATAATAACAAAGAAGTATAATGGAAAGAAATGTATGTATCAGACTTTAAGAAGTCTCTCAGGAAACCCAAAAGATAAGAGACAAAAAGACACCAGAGGAAATTTTAGCTTCTGATAACTCTGTAAGCAAACAATAAACACAGTCTATGTCCTGCCAGAATAACATAAAACCTCACACTAAAAACCCATTTACCTAAGTAACTTTTACTCTATCATGTACAGCTTTCAACAAAAATCACAAGGAATACCATAACAGAAGACAAAATGAGAGGATGAATGCACACAGCAGGCATCAGAAACACTCAAATACAGCAGTGATGTTGAAATTACCAGACAAGAAATTTAAAATGACTATGATTAATATGCTAAGGCACTAACAGAAAAGGTGGATAACACACAAGAATAGATGGATAATGTAAGCAGTGAGAGATAGAAACTCTAAGAAAGATTAAAAAGGAAATGCTAGAAATCAAAAACACTGTAACAAATTAACATTGTCTTTGATGGGTTCATCAATATACTGAACATGGCAATGGAAACAATCAGTGAAGAAATGTCAATAGAAACATCCAAGAAATGCAAAGAGAGAAAAAAAATAATAATAACAGAATATCCAGGAACTGTGGGACAATTACAAAAGTTGTGACATGGATAATGGGAATACCACAAGGAACAAAGAAAAAAACAAAAACAAAACAAAAAAAAAACAAACACAACATTTCAAATAGTAATTGAGAATTTCCCAAAATTAAAGTCAGACACCAAACCACAGATGCAGGAAGGTTAGAGAACATAAAGGAGGAAAAAATACCTAAAAATCTACGCCTAGGTGAAAATGGAGAGATGCTAGTCAAAGGGTGTAAGTCTTCAGTTATAAAATGAAGTTCTGGAGATCTAATGTACATAGTTAACAACACTGCATTATATATTTGAAATGTGCTAAGAGAGTAGTTATTAAGTGTTCTCACCACACAAACACACACAAAAGGTTAACTACATGAGGTGACAGATACGTTGATTTACCCCATTGGAGCAATCATTTCACAATGTATACATGTATTACGTCACTGCATGGTACACTTTAAATATATGCAATTTTATTTATTAATTATACCTATATAAAATTGGGGGGGAGAGTTCAGAAAAAAATTCTGAAAACCCAAAAAGTAGTTAAGATGATAAAATTAATGTTATATATTTCTATGGAACAAAACCTAAAGGGATGGAGGACAACATATCATACTAAGAATAATCAAAAGAAAACTGGACTAATTACAGTAAAACCTTGGATTGCGAGTAATGTGGTTTGTGAGTGTTCCACAAGACAAGCAAACATTTCTAATGCATTTTAACTTAGTAAACGAGCGATGTCTTGCAATACGAGTAGTTTGTTTCCAGAACAAATTATGCTTGCAAACCAAGGTATATTAATTTCAGACAAAGCAAACTTCAGATGAAGAATAATTATCAGGGATAAAGAAGATATATTACATAATGAAAAAGGGATCAATTCTCCAAAGAAACATAATAATTCTTAATGTGTATAAGTCTAACAACAGAGCATCAAAACATTTCAGGAAAAAACTAATAAACTCAGAAAAAGAAACTGACAAATCCACTATTATAGTTAGAGAATTTAGCACCCCTTTATCAGTTATTGGTAGATCCAGGAACCAGAAAATAAGCACATAGCTGAACTGAACAATGCTATTAATCAACTGGATCTAATTAACATTTATAGAAAACTTTACCCAATAACAGGATACACATTCTTCTCAAGCTCAAATAGAACATCTACAAGATTGACCTAATTTGGACCATAAAACATACTTTAACGAATTTAAAATAAACATCATAAAAGTATGCTTTCACACCACCATGAAACTAGAAATATTTTAAAAAGCCACAAAAACCCCCAAATATCTGGAGCTTAAAAAACATACCTCTCAATAACATAAGGGACAAAAAAGTCTCAGGAGAAAATAGAAAATATTTTGAGCTAAATAAAATTTTGTGAGATGCAGTGAAAGCAGTGCTTATAGGGAAATTTACAGCAATGACTGCATACAATAGATTAAAAAAATCCAAAATCAATGAAAAGATTAATAAAACTGATAAACCTCTAGCCATGTTAACCAAGAAAAGAAGAGAGAAGACATAAATTACTAATAAAAAATCAAAGAGAAGCAATTACCACAGACCTTATGGACATTAAAAGAATTTTTTTAAATTACAATGAGCTCTGTACCCACAAATTTGATAAACTACATTAAATGGACAAATTCTTTGAAAGACACAATCCACCAGAACACAAACAAGGAGAAACAGATCATCTGCATAGGCCCGTATCTATTAAAGCATTAATGATTATCTTCCAAAACAGAAAGCACCACATCCAGTTGGGTTCACTGGTGAATTTCACCAAACATTTAAGGAAGAAATGGTATCAATTCTCTATAGTCTCTTCCAGAAGACAAAAGCAGAGGGAATACTTCTTAACTCATTCCATGACACCAGCATTACTCTAATACCAAAACCAGACAATGATGTTACAAGAAAGAAAAACTACAGACTAATCTCTCTCAGAAACATAGATGCAAAAATCCTAAACAAAATATTTTTAAAAGATGAATCCAACAATATATAAAAAGAATTATATACCATGACCAAGTGGAATTTATTCCAGGTATGCAAGGCTGGTTCAACATTCAAAATCAATTCATATAATTCACCACATCAAGTGGGTGAAGAGGAAAAATCATCTGATCATATCTATAGATGTAGAAAGAGTATTTCACAAAATTTAACATCCATTCATTATATATATACATACATACATATATATATATATATATATATATATATATATATATATATATATATATATCTCTTAGCAAACTAGGAATAGAGGGATACATCTTCAACTTGACAAAGAAAACCTATAGCCAACATTAGGAAAAACTAGATGTTTTCCTGCTGAGATCAGAAACAAAGCAAAAGAATACTCTTCTTACCACTCCTATTCAACATAGTACTGGATGCAATTAACATACATAAATAAATAAATAAATAAATAAATAAATAAATAAATAAATAAATAAATAAATAAATGTTATGCAGATCGTAAAGAAGAAATAAAACTGTCTTTGTTCACAGATAACATGATTGTCTATGTAAAAAAATCTCAAGGAATCAAGAACAAAAACAAAAACAAACAAAAACCCTTCTAGAACAAATAAGTGATTATAGCAAGGTTGCAGGATACAAGATTAAGGTACAAAAGTCAAACTCTTTCTTATATGCCAGCAATGAACAACTGGAATTTGAAATTAAAAACACAATACAATTTGTATTAGCACTCCCCCCAAAAAAGTGAAAAACTTAGTTATATATCAAACACAATATGTACAAGATTTACTTGAGGAAAACTATAAAACTCTGAGGGAAGAAATGAAAGATCTAAATAAGTGGAAACATCTTTCATGCCATGGAAAGGGAAGACTCAATATTGTCAAGATGCCAGTTCTTCCCGACATGATCTACAGATGCAACACAATTAAATCCGAATTTATGGACTCAAATAATCAACACAATATTGAAGAACAGTCAAAGAAATGACACTAACTGGCTTCAAGACTTACGATAAAGCTACAATAAAAGAAGACGTGTGACGATATTGGAGAAAGAACAAAAAGATCACTGGAACAGAAAACAGAGCCCAGAAATAGCCACCATATATAGTCAACTGAACTTTGACAAAGGAACAAAGGCATTTCAATGAAGTAAGGACAATTTTTTCAACAAACACTGCTGGAACAACTGGACAGCCATATGCAAAGAAATGAATCTAGACACAGGTCTTACATTTTTCACAAAAATTAATCCAAAATGGGTCACAGACCTAAATGTAAAATGCAAAACTATAAGTTAACACAGGAAAAAATCTAGGTGTTCTCAGTTGGCAGTGACTTTTCAGATGCAACACCAAAAGCACATTTCATTAAAAAAAAAAAAAAAGGGATGTTAGACTTTTCATTAAAATTTAAAGCTCCTGCTCTACGACACTAATGAAGAGAAAGACAAGTCACAAACTGGGAGAAAATCTCTGTAAAACACATATCTGATAAAGCATTGTTCAAAATATAAAAAGAACTCTTAAAACTCAACAGTAAGAAAATAACCATTAAAAATGGGGAAAAGGCTTGAACAGACACCTCACCAAAGAAGATATACAGATGGCAAATAAGCATATGAAAAGTGCTCAACATCATATATCACCAGAAAAGTGCAAATTAAAACAACAGTGAGATACTACTAAACTCCTATTAGAATAGCTAAAATCCAAAACACTGACAATACCAAAGGCTGGGGAGGATGTGAAGCACCAGGAACTCTCATTCACTGCTGGTGCAAATACAAAATTATTTTTGCACAGCCACTTTGGAGGTTAGTCTGGCAGTTTTTACAAAACTAAACATATTCTTACCACACAATCTAGCAATTGTGCCACCTGGTATTTATCCAATGAGTTGAAGACACATGTCCACAAAAAAACCTGCACTGAATGTTTACAGCAGCTTTATTCTTAATTGCAAAAATATGGAAGCAACCAAGATGTATTTCAATTGGTCTTTCTCCTATGCTGTCTCCAGAATATCATGAAAAAAATAATCCTTTCCCTAAGGATCAAAACCAGACATTAATTATCTCTTCTCACTCTCCAAAATGGTATATGTTAAAAGTAGGGCTCCATTCACTCTCTGTTGACAACAGAACAGTAACACTTCACATGTCCACCCCCACATCCCAACCACAGAACAAGTGAAATCAAGCAGGAGACCTGAAACCTATGACTTCGTTCAAAGGAGAACTGAAATTAATAGTTAATGAAGCTAAGATCACTAATTAATTAAAAATACAACTTACTGATTTTCAAATGGAAAAGCCAGCTTCAACAACCATCAGTAGCTTTTGGGATTGATTAATTTTCTCCCAGCTCTAATATCAAAGGTCTCCTACATAAGGTACCCAGTCGGACTTTACCCCTAACAACAACACAACAGCATTTTCTATTACAAGCACTTCCAAACTGGCCAAGTGAGGTAGTTTAATTTTACTTTAAGTAATTTGCCACAGCATGATGGGTCACAGAGGGAAAAAGGCATTCAAATTTTAAATGAAACATGAAATGAAGCTTGTTATACCAGAAATTCCTAAACAAACAAACAAAAAAACCCTTAGTGTCTTAATAATAGTTTGTGTGACTACTGGTGCAAGGATAATTACTCTTGGTTTTCTTTTTATATCGGACCTCTCTGATCTTGTTTCTTCAACCAAAACAAACTGCCTCTCACACTAGCATGGTTAGCATACTGGCTTATTTAATTGGGCAAGGAGAAGACCTTATTCCAATCTTTTTCTGGAAATTCATAATTATTTAATGCAATCCTAGGCAGCAGTTATGTAAATCACTGATGTAAAACTACAGAATTTTAAGCTGTCAGAAAAATTCCTATTTTATGATAATCAAGAGAAATGAAATGGTGATTATATCAAATTTTTTTTTTGATACAGTTAACATTCAGCAAGGAGAACAAACAACAAAAAAAAACTTAAGTTCCACAAAGGAAAGGTAACACAGTGGAAAGAACTGAGCTTTGTGTAAGGCAGGCTGCCACTTTTTAGAATGTAGGAGAAAAAAACAAAACTATACGATAGCAACAAAAGCAATAAAACACTTAGGAATAAACTTAACAAGAAATGTCAAAAGCCTGTATAAGTAAAACTCCTGAAAGACACAAAAGTAAAGTTGAACAAATGGAAAGATATCTCTCATTCCTGGTTAAGATAATCTAATATCAAAAATAGGTTAGTTCTCACTAATTTATAAAGTCAATGAAATTCCAATTACAAATATACAGACAAGTTTTATATGGAGTTAGCCAAAGCGGTACCAAATTTCACATGGAAAAATAAACATACAAGAAAAGCTAGAAAAACATGAAAAAAAAAAAAAAAAGCTACAAGGGCGGATTGGCCCTACCACACATTAAAACATACTATAAAGCTGTACAATTAGAACAATGTGGTATTGACATAGGATTATGCAAGCGACCTATTGGAACAGAATGGAAAGTCTAGACATAGACCAACTACATGTGGAAATTTAGCATATAATAACAATGGCCTCTCAAATCAGTGCAACAAAGATAGATCTTTTAATAAATTGTACTAAAACAACTGGTTAATGATTTAGAAAGGCAAAATTAGATCAATAACTCATGCCACAGGAATAAACTCTACATATAGGAATAAACTTCAAATGAATCAGGGATCTAAATGTAAAAAGTGAAATCTTACAACTACTAGAAGACAAGGATGAATTTCTCTTTAACCGAAGGAGAAGGCTTTCTATAAAGAAAAGCTCTATAGGGAAAAGGCTTTCTAACCATAACTCAAAATCTGGATATGATAAAAGAATAAAACAATAAATTTGTCTACGTGTGTGTGTGTGGTGGTGGAGGGGAGGGGGAGCACTTTCACATGGCAAACAATTAGAATACATAAAGTAAAAATAATATATATATCACAGATAAGACTATAGCCACAATAATTCAGAATTAAGAGGAAAAGACCAAAAATCCATTTTTAAAATGGGCAAAAAGGGGGAAGAGGGGGGCGCAATTCACACACTCACAATAACAAATAAAATGGACATTGAACAGTTAAAAAGATATGCTAAATTACATTCATAATAATAAAACTGTACATTAAAACTACAATGAGATATCATTTCTTACCTATCAGTTTGGCAAAAATTGAAAAAGTAAAACAATGCATGCTGTCAAAGCTGTGGGGAAATAGGCAGTCTCGTATCACTGGAGAGAATACAAACTGGTATAACCCTTACGGAGGGAAATTTAGCAGTACGAAACATAAAATATATTTATGTTTTGACTCAGCAGTCCTGTGTCTTCTAATCTATCCTGAAGATATGTATCTAATAAAAAAATTCATACCGAGTTTCCCCGAAAATAAGACCGGGTCATATATGACTTTTTTCTCTAAAAGATGCATTTTATTCATTTATTCATGTACAAAAACCTACATTTATTCAAATACAGTTGTGTCTGGCTGATGATCTTAACTGGGGCTTATGTAAGGGTAGGGTTTATATTACAAGCACCCTGAAAATCATGCTAGGGCTTATTTTCCAGTTAGGTTTTATCTTCAGGGGAACACAGTATATACAAGGTTTGCATAACAGCACTTTTGGAGATTTACAAAATACTGAAAAGAAATTAAATATCCTACATAGAAAAACGGTTGAATCAATGCTGCAATACTATGTACCTGTAAAAAACGATGAGAAAAATCTCTGAACTGATAGGCAATGATTCCCAGGAACTATAGCTAAGAGAAAAAGTGAAGTACAAAAGAGTATCTCTAATGTATTACCTGTTGTGTAAGAAAGAAACCAAGAAAACTATATTTAACTGCTCATTTGTACAAAAGAAACCTAGAAAAAATAAACTAGAACATAATGAGACTGGTCATCCACAAGGATTGAGTGAAAACAAGACAGAGGGAATGACACTTATATATTTCTTACTTTTAGAACCATGTTAGTGTTTCGCAGACTGAAAACAAAATTTTGGATTTAAAATATAATTCTGGATAAAAAGTCAGAAAATGGGCATGAAGTTCTAAGAAGGGATATATATAGAAATAAATAAACCAAACTATATTGCAAATGAATAACCTAACTATGGAAAAGGGGACATTTTAAATAATAAATAAATAAATAAAAGAAGAAAAAAAATAACCCAAATACCTCTGAACAGAATATACGGGTTTGATACAGTGATGATAAAATGTAATAAAATGTAATAAACACTCTGGAGTCAGACTACTGGGATTCAAATACTTGCCCGTTTATCTCTGTGCTAACTGTGTGACCCTAGACAAGTTAATATATCACTTCTTTGTGCGTAGGTTTCCTAATCTGAATAATAACAGTATCAATCTCACATTGCTAATGGTAAGTCTCAAATAAAACTATTCATGTAAAAAGCTTAGTAGATCACTGAGCATATAAGGTTTGATAAGTATTTGCTATCATCAACTCCTAATCCAAAAAGAAAAACACCACTGAATATGTGGGTATCCAGGAGACACACATAATAAAAATGGAGTCCTTGTCATGAAAAAATTTGGAATTTCCTAGTGTTCAAGGAATTTAGAATACCAAGATCCATATGGCTGGCTAGAATCACCTGGGAAATTTCATAAAGGAAGAATCTGACATGGGTCTTTATATATGTACAGGATTTAGTTGGCAGACGAATGGGAGTGATATAGGAAGCTGAATAAAAGCAGAGAGGCCATAAAGACCAATATATTTCAAGGATCGTGACACAGAGGGTTGGAAAGCTGAGTATTTGGAGATTAGGCAACACTATGGAAGCTCCTGAATGCACAATTGAACTGGGCAGGATTTATTTTCTAGACTATGAGGAACCATAGACGATTTGTGTGTAGGAGAAACAACATGACCAAAGTGAACTGTGGGATTATTCTAGTGTTGGTATGTAGAAGGAACTGGAAGTGAGACAATCAGAGGTAGAGTCCTACTAGTGGTTAGGCCAAATAATGACAAAGGCCTGTCTAGGGAAGTAGTGATAAGAAAAGGAAAGATGGTATAGATCAACAAGGCAGAGAGGGGAAAAAAAAAAAAAATCAACCAAGTTTGATAATGATTGGATATGAAGTATGAGAGAATGGGAGGTGAGAGAATGGAAGAGGCTGAATAACAAAATAAATAAAACCATTAGAATGAAAAAGAAAAAACAAACAGGAAACAGAAACAATTTCCACTGAGTCTTAAAAGTTAAGGCAGGGTTATACAAGAAGCCTTGCCAATTTGAGGTAACAGTGCAAAATTCAGATATAAAGATCTAGTGGGCATGTGACAATATGGGGCTAGCGCTTGGGAGAGAGAGAGGGACTTGAAAACGAAAACTTTAGATATTTTTTAAACCTTTTTAGAACATTTGAGACATTCTAGAACATACAGACTCTAGACTGTGTGCTATTTCAGAGCAATGATCAACTCTTATTTTTATATCACTTAACGTTTAGCATAATTCCTTCCTAGCACACAGGAGACTCTCAGTAAAATACTGCACAGGTGGGAGGAGCAGAAAAGGGAACAGAACTGCATGGCTTATTGATGGCAGAGCCTTGACTACAGCCCAGATCTTTTGACTCTCCACTGTATCCTAACATAGAGATGACCTCTGAACATCCATGGATAGAGTCCCCTTTAAAAAAAGGATGTAATGGCCGGCCGAATGGCTCAATTGGTTAAGAGCGCCAGCTCTAAGCAACAGGGTCGCCGGTTTGATTCCCACATGGGCCAGTGATCTGCCAAAAGGTGGCAGGATGGCTCAGCTGGTGAGAGCACCTGCTCCTAACAAGGTTTCCAGTTTGACTCGCACATGGGATGGTGGTCTATGCCCATCCACAACTAAGATTGAACACTGCACCTTGAGCTGAGCTGCTGTGAGCTGCCAACAGGCAGTCGGATGGCGACTGGACTTGGAGCTAAGCTAGCTGCGCCCTCCACAACTAAGACTGAAGAACAACAACTTGGCTGTTCCCCTTCCCCAATTCCCCAATAAAATCTTAAAAAAATAAATAAATAAATGGTGTAAGAAATGAAAATAAATTGAACAGTGGGGATTGATAGTTTTTTTTTGTTGTTTTTTTTGTTGTTTTGTTGGTTTTTTTTGGGGGGGGGGGGATGAGGGGGAGGGGAAGATGGAGACAGTGTTGAGTCACAGATTCAAAGAAAATTTTTCCAGAAAGGAAGCATAGTCAACTGTATCAAATGATCGTGTGCAATAAGTAGTGTTTCTCTCTGGTATCCTATACCAGTGACATCCAAGGTAGGGAGAGGTCATTTTTTAAAAATTTAAATTAAGAAATTCTAATCTACCTTTCACGGCATTTTAACACATGAATCACTCATAGCAGTGGTTCAAAAATATTACTGCTATTTTAAGTAAATTTTATCTCTACAAAATACACAATGGGAAATAAAGCTAATACTACAGTAGTTAAACTGAACAAAAATATGCACAATAAATAAAACTGGAAGCAAAACAGATAAAGCAATTGAAAAAATAATCATTTACATGTATTGATAGCAACAACATATATGAAATACCAAAGGTCTTACCTTAAATCTCTTGTCCTGCAGTACTTTCTTGATGGCAACCAGTTCTCCTGAATCACAAAGTTTGGCTTGATATACCACTCCAAATGACCCATTTCCAATCACTTTAGTGTCTGTATAGCTGACTTCTTGTGGCCTGTCTGGACCCTGACCAGGAGTTGCCACCACTGTGGTCACCTTACTGCCATCCTTGTCTCCTAAAAGAAAGATAAAGGATAGAAAATGAGTAAAGAATTAAACAGAGAAAATTGTCAAAGTACACAAAGTAAACTATATTCTTTGCCACAATTATTTTTTAAGTGCTCATTGTAGTTTATCATATAGAATTACTTCAGTTATTTGTTTCAATTATAAGTGATTTTTTAAAAAACCATTTATTCATTCTACAGACCAGGCACCATGCTTAGTTTATACATGTGACTCCATTTAACAAAAGCACCACCACCATGGTTGATAGGACTGTTTCTGTATTATACACAATGGGAACAAAGGTGGATCCACAAGGGTTTGACTCCTTATCTGTCCAACTCTAATGGTACTAATTATTTTCTCAAGGCTTATTTTACTCAAAAATAAAATATGTGCAACTGAAAACATCTAAATATGCCAATTCTATTCAGATCACTCTGCCTTTAGGATGCTAAGGTTTTGAGTTTTTGCTTCTCCATCTTATTTCTTTTTAAGAAAATAGAGTAATAACTCTCAGAGAAGCGTCTGATGGGGAAAAGGAACAAGGAAAGAATGTTAATTGGAGGGTAAGAGGTGTAAAACTTAAAAGAAAAATCAAACATATTCTGAACTAAGCCTCATTCATAAGTAGCTCACTGGCTCTGGGGTCTCTGCCCACTCAGGCCGCCTCCTTCCTTTTTTGCCTTTCCTCCCCACTTCCCCAGTAACAATCCAAAGACTCTCTTCAATTCATGCTCAAGAGCACCCTCCTATTTGACTAGGCATAGTTCACAATCATTTTCTCTGAATTCTTAAACTATCCTAAAACATTCTATGCTAACTAGCACTTGATTTTAGACACCTTTAAATTGTTCTTTTATTGATTTCAGAATACACAGATTCTACAGACTACAATCATTGTGAAGTAGCAATTATGACTTGTGCTTCTCCCTTCCCTGACAAATCTAAAATCAATTTTCAGTAAAATGTCAGTCCTTAGGCTCACTGACTAAACTGCACTTTTTCTTTTTATCCTCTGCTACTCTTTCATTATATCAATTTTATTTTTAAGATGCTAACTGAATTCGTACTAACCTAATAAAAAAAATAATGTAAGGCTGGCCGAGTGGCACAATGGTTAAGAACTGGCTTGGGATGCCAGAGGGCCCCGGTTCGGATCCCACATATGAGGGCCAGTGACACTGCGCTCCACAGCTAAGATGCTGAACAACAGCTCAACCTGGAGCTGGGCTGCCGTGAGTCGCTGGCGACGGCGGAGGCTGCAGCCCCTGTGGCAGTGGGTTG
>NW_017731358.1:8739193-8750561 GCF_001890085.2 Hipposideros armiger | reverse complement strand
GTTCCAATACAGTTATTTGTTTACTGGCTAAAAACTCCCTCACAGACAGTGCCGTGTGAGCTGGTGCATTGTCGTAATGCAAGAGCCATGAATTGGTGAAAAGTTCAGGTCATTTTTGTCTTTTTCATGCAGCCTTTTCAGCACTTCCAAACAGTAAAGTTGGTTAACTGTTTGTCCAGTGGTACAAATTCATAACGAATAATCCCTCTGATACCAAAAAAAGTTAGCAACATCGTTTTGACTCTTGACTTGGACTGACAGAACGTTTTTGGTCATGGAGAATTGGCTGACTTCCTTTGTGACCTTTGATGCTTTGTTTCAAGGTCGTTTTGGTACACCCACGTTTCATCACCAGTGATAACATGGCCCAAAACATCGTCTTGCCTCTCCAAAAGGTCTTGGCAAACATCAGCTCTCCTTTGCTTTTGTTCATCGGTGAGCTCCTTCGGGGCCATTTTTGCAACCCTTTCTCGTGCCAAGATTTTCAGTTAAGATTTTCCTTACTGTTTCTCTATCAATGTTTACTTGGTCTGTTATG
Organism: Hipposideros armiger; assembly: GCF_001890085.2. Taxonomy (NCBI): domain Eukaryota; kingdom Metazoa; phylum Chordata; class Mammalia; order Chiroptera; family Hipposideridae; genus Hipposideros; species Hipposideros armiger. Next base: position 8,750,023 of record NW_017731358.1, on the reverse strand, counting down.
TTTCTCACAGTCAGCCGATGATTTTTATGCACCATTCAATGACTTTTTGCAATGTTTTTGTCAATTCTGCTCATTACTGGCCACTGTGACCAGTCTTCATCAATGATGCATTCTCTCCCCTCAGAAAAAAGTTTAATCCATCTGTACACTGCCGTTTTCTTCATGGCATTATTCCCATAAACTTGGACTAACAATAACATGTCCCTGATTTCATTTCCACTCTTGCAAAGTTTAACAAGACATTTAATGTTTGTTCATTGCTCTAATTCATGCTCAGATATTCTCAGGACAGCATACAAAAACACGCAACAATAATGAACGACACTCAGCAAGACACCACCACACGTCGACACGAACAGAGTTATGAGACACTAATATACCAAGGTTATGAAACCTTACTGAGCTGTTTGTACATGCCGCCAATGTAAGCGCATGGTGGCAAATTCGCAAACGTAATTGTCGGACTTCGTATATGTCTTTAGCTCCAAGGTGAAACAACCCAACAGGTATGATTTAGTTAGTACAAATCCAACACTACTTATAGAAAGAATAACTCAAATATTGTCATAAAACAATCATTTTTTAATGATGATTTACAACAGCATTACACGTTTTAAATGCATACAAACCCCAGCACAAGCCAACACATACATAGCAGTTTTCAAAGCTTTCAAATGCTCCCTTCACATCTCACTTCCTAGTAAAATAAATCTTAATATACTTGCTAAAAAACTAGTTTAATCTAATATGAGTTCTAAATCATCATGCTCCAATTCCCAAAAAAATTCATTACTTTTATTTTTGACCATATTAATCTTAACTACAATTTTTCATGTTGACTATAAACCTTACTATAAGTTGTTTTCTTCATTTGTAAAATAAACTTGTCTTTACCTGTATCACAGCACTTCTAAAGACAGAATCAGTCTTTTGAACTTAAACTCTAAATAAAGAGATCTAGAAAGGTTAGATCCAGAAAGATTAAAATCCAAGGTACTGAATACCTTTTCTTATAATCCAATTGTCCCAAAGAAAATAAAAAGTAGAAGTGACTTTAAACAGTCTGACACCTCCCTAGATCACCCAAGTAAAAACTAGTATATCACACACACACACACACACACACACACACACACACACACACACACACACACATACAAATCCAGAACTCCACTGAACAAGTTGTCTGCAAAATTTTACAGGTCTAATTCACAAAACAAAGCATCATTATTTTTCAATTAAGATAAAGTAACAGATTTTAAGAATGACTGCTGTATTCAACAATTTTAATTGAAAACAAAAGCTGTCTGGGATATAACCAAAAATTATGCTTTTCTACTGTATAACCATGTTTCAATAAAGAAAACAGTAGTCACAGCTTAGTGCTTGTTCCAGTAAGAGAATTTAAGCAATATACAAACATGTAATGACTTTCCTCTCTTGCCTCCTCTAAGGTTGCATTTCTAAAAAAAAATTCACATTTCAGAAAAATGGTTTCAGAGCCTTCAGAACCAGCCATGAAAGATATCCATCACAATCCTGGGATTTAGCATCTCTTCAATCTCAACAACTATACATGGGAACATCTAGCCCAGCGTCGTGATTTGCATATGAGAAAATGCACAAATGAGATAATTTTGCAAAAATATTAAAAGCAAAGTAGAAAGATAAACAGATAGGTGCTACAGATGCTATCACTGAAAGAGACTCTTGAGGCCTCTTAATTTGAAACTGTCATTAGATGCAGACAAGGAACAATCCTTTCACCTTCTTGTATATCTAGTAAAAAACTAATTATCTTAGCAGAAAGTAAAAGATTTATTCTTTTCTCTTTTGAGCAGCTAGAGAAACTGCTGAGAACTCTTTCGGTTATACTCTACTAATATGAAATCCCTGGGTATACTGGCAACAATGCTCTCAGGCTTTTTACCTCAAGCATCCTGGAATTTTTATTCAGGAATCATCAATCACTTGACACTGCTCCATCAGAGATCTGAAATAGCAGCGCTGTAAAGAATGGCAAGATAACACTAGGGATGACTTGGCATGAACATTAGGAGTGCAGGGACAGTCAGCAGCTAGTGTGCCAAGGAAAAGCATGTCACCATTTGGCAATGTAATTTGTCGACTTAGCAAGAAAATAACAGCTGTATAAAATTTCACTGTACAAAGAACTTTCCAAGTCATTGTTTTATCTACTCTAATGCTTACAATAAATGTAGATATATATTATGTTTATAATACAAATGAGTACAGTAAGACTAATACATTAGCTTGTTCAGTATCATAAAGCTTTAGTAGAACTCTTCACTTGCTTCATGTTGCTCTGCTATATTTTACAACCTTCCTACTGCAGCTGAAAGACTAACTTCACATACTATTACCACCCCCAAAGCAGATGTTTCTGAACATATGATGTAAAAAAGAGTAATAATAGCATAAATAAATAATTTTTTACAGTTTCAGACCTCAATTATTCACTTGTTAATAGCTAAAAAGCGATTTCTAAAGATACTTTGGCAACATTGAATTTTGAAACTAATCCCAAAGCAAAAGTATATGTAAAACAAAAATATAAAACAATTGATTCTGTGATGTTCACACAATTTAACATTTGCTACTAGAAATTGAATAATTTTGGATTTTAGCAATAGGGCAGCATTTTAAGTACTGTACCAAGAGACCAAAATACTCCTAAAAAGCTAGAAATCATAACAAATCTACCTTATTTTTTAAAAAGAAGTCTCCATTTTGCCCAATACTAAACTTCCCAGAACGCATGGTATACTAAGTCTCACCAATTACAATAAAATTAGTGTCCAGAAAATGCCACTGTCTCCCAGGAACAACGACAGAACAGTAGGAACAGCTAGGCTCCAGCTCCTCGCTCTGTCCAGAGGACTCCTGGGCTCCTCTAATTCAATTAAAAATTCACTCAGGTGATATTAATTTCCTATTATAACTAGAACACAGAATTAAATCCCCTACTTTTTACCACAATAGATATATCTTAAATATACGAATCACAGTAGACTCCTTATGAAGTAATGGAAAGATGGCATGCAATGGAACAAACCACTTTCTTTGGAACACTGTTAAATATAGAACACACTTTTTACAAAAGTCTCTGGCATAGCCCAAAACGATAGGTGCGCCTAGTGCACAATCTCTCAAACACAGGTTTGTACCTGTAAGCAATACTTTGTGGTTGCATTTTTTAAGTCTTCTGAAGTCACTCCTTGGACCAATCCACCCTGAGATGAACAAATGTTAAAGTATAACACAGTCCACATCTAAAGTGTGGAGTGAGCATCCAAAAATCAAAGGCTACTTAAAGCATGTTTAAATATGTAGGAAGTATCTGACGTGGACATTCTCATTTTATATGACTGATAAATCTCAAAGTTGAACATATTTTAGTCAGTTAATTTAATGTTAAGATTAAATTAAGATTCATGAGCCGAGAAAAAGCAACAACTGTGACACTTTTTAACTGAGAGGCTTCTAGAGATATGTTAATAAGTCATTCTACTGATACAAGCTGAAAGAAGTCAGTAATGATTGTCTCTATAAAATCTTCCTTTAACTCAAGAGTAAGGTCTCCATGTAGAAATAACGGAAAGTTTAAAGTCTGTAACAAAAGCCCAGAGAAACAAGTATTTTATGAAGTTTTTACCTAACAATAGTAGAGAAGGTAGCAATGCCTATTGTTTTCCCAGCAGGAAAAGAAATACCAGATACCTATCTTTAAGGATGTTTAACAACAATATGGCACTCTATTGAAAAAAATTATATAAATTACTCAAAAGAACCAAAAAGAACCTTATTTTCAGGCACGATTAAGATTGTCTGAAGGATAAACACTGACCACTGTCAAATTTTCAGGTTTTTAAATCAAAGTTCAAACAATTCTTTATACTAAGTAACTGCTAAGAAACTTCTAATTAAAACAAGGTGTTCTCCCCAAAATAAACAAAACAGCTTACAAACATGAAAACAACATAAAAATTAATAAGCAAAAGAAATAACAACAAAGGAACTGAGGTTGACAGAATCAGAGTTAGACGAATTCTAAAATAAACTTATTCTTGTCATGAAATAGGGGCTCTGCTCTACTATGTGGAAGCTCTTAGCCAGAGTGCAACCGCTCCTGTACCCTGGAGCAAGACTGAGGAAAGAAAGAGAATGCCAACCAAGCAGCCGAATCAGTCAAATCAACCCTAAAGATCAACAGCATGATAAAAAAAAAAAATTAGGGCAATTTCCATTAAACTTGGTATGATAAAAATCTTTCTAGTAGGGCCTTTTTCCCCCCTTAGATACCATTCATCTCCACATGATTCTACCTCAAGGGTTGGGAAAAAAAAACAACAAAAAAGAAGAATTACTAAATTTTCTTCGGGGATAAGAAGAGTAAACAAAAGGAGAAGCATGGAAAACAAAATGGACAGATGTCATCCAGGGCCTGGCTTTTTGAGATGTTTCCCTGTATATCTCTTCTAGAAATAGGAAAACGCAGGGTGGCAAAAGATAAAGATGAGACAGAAAAGACTCGAGTTGCTGACAGCACGATAATACCACATTTTCAGTCACAGGAAGATACCATACTGAAAGAATTAACAAGCATCAATTCTGAAGATCCAAAAAATTCCCCTTAAGAAAAAAATTCAGTCAAATTTTTTTCCTAAAAGAAGTGCATGATGGTATATATATGGGCTATATGGGCTCCAAAGTCATACAAAGGTTTGAATCACATATTCTACTACTTCGTATCTATAAAATGGAGATGGCTGCTACTATAGAGGGCTGTTGTGATGATTAAATAACAGGTTATGCAGGGTTTTGTTTTGTTTTTAGTGTATGTCACATAGTGGGTGTTCAATAAATTATAGTTTCTCTGAACTTTGAATTACTGACAATGGAAACAAAAAAAAATTCTTCTGCTATGCTATGCACTTTTAACGTGCCCTACTGTAATGTTTATCACGTTTTATAACCATTAATTGTCTGAGCCCTCACTTGACTAACAGCTCTTAGGAAAGCCAGACATTATCTGAATCATTTACATTTCCCTAGTGCTTATTAGCACAGGGTTCAGCACAAAGCAGGTGCTCAGCAAATGTTTACTGTTGAATTTATGCTAAGACTCACTCAAGCAAAGAAGTGTTAGGATTTGGGAATGGACTACTTCATGCTAAACATTAAGCAATGCTTTTCCTTCTCCTATGCTTGCACTGATCAGATACAAATCTCTAGGGATATGGTACATATAAAGGCCTTACAAGTAGTAAAACAGACTAGAGGGCTTACTAATAATATGGTAACTGATAATATGGTAACAAGTAGCCAAAACAAATGACCCAATTTGCCACATGTGGATTTATTTACAGGCAGGAGAATTACTGTTTCTTAACAGTTTTTCAAATAATTCTAATTTCTTTGGAGCATCAATATGCAGCAATGGATAAGAACTAGGCAAGGGACATCTCTGAGGTCTGATGTTCAATTTATATTAATATACAGTGAAACCTTGGATTATAAGTAACTTGGTTTACGAGTGTTCCACAAGACGAGCAAATATTTCTATTAAATTTGCACCAACCTAATAATACATTCTAACTTGGTAAACAAGCGAAGTCTTGCAATATGAGTAGTTTGTTTCCGGAATGAATTATGCTCGCAAACCAAGGTATTACTGTATATGTAAATATATTCCTTGAAAACCATTTTACAGTTTGCAAACACCATTCACAGCTGACATAACAATCACCATAGAGAGTTTACTAAAAATAAAGATTCTAGAATTTTACCAATTTTACCCCTAGAGAGACTCAGTAGGTCTGCAGTGGGGCTCAGGAAAACTATTTTTAATAAACACCTCCTAAATGATTCTTAATGCAGTTCTAGCTACCATACTTTGAGAAAAACAGCAATACCATTTAATCCCTACAACTCTGTGAAGTACTCATGTTAATCATTTAACAAATAGGATAAACTACAGTGTTCAAAAAGATTTGGTAATTTGCACATGGTAAACCCCTTCAATAAAGTGTACTTACAGGATTCTGACCCTTCTATTAACTCTAAAACCTGTACCCTAATACACTACTTTGCCATAGACCATACCAGAGAAATAACACACAGGGGTTGAGGTCCTAAAATCAACTTTCTATTTTTCCCCAAACTGAAAATTTCAAGTATTTTACAGAAGATTCTGATGCAAGTATCTATTAGATACCCAAATTTTTAGTTCGAAATATCCTTACTCCTTTTGAACTAATTTAAAATTTTTACCTTCTCTTAAAACCCAAATTTTACTGAAACCAAACAAACCAAAAATCAGAATAAACCATGCTAATTTTCAACAGCCTGAACTTCAATATTATTTTACTTATAAACAATTAACTGGAATCAAGTGTATTTTCCTTTTTTTCTAACTCCAGTTAGCTGGAATAAAATCAAACCAAGCCCAAAATTAATAAATATTTCATTTGGTCTTAAGCCCTCAACTTGAAATAATATCAAGATGTATTTTAGAAACAGGTTTATTTCCCATGAAGGTCTAAAAAACTTGCAGCATGTATGTAAAGACCTTTGGTTTTTAGGAATTTACATTATAATCTTTAAGTCTTAAACATGCTTATCCGTTTGATTTACAAATTTGGGGTGGTGGGGAGTATACAGTACATTTAAATTTTTCTTAATGAGGAAGTTTACCATGTTACCAAAGAAACAGTACACTATACATGGATAGAAAGAATAAATGGTAAACACTTCAACTAAAGGAACAAATTACTTTAAAAAACACTGTCAAATATATAGTGATGGAAGGAGAACTGACTCTGGGTGGTGAGCACACAACGCAACATATAGATGATGGACTATAGAATTCTACACTTGAAACCTATGTAGTTTTGTTGGCCACTGTCATCCCAATAAATTCTAAAAAACAAACAAACAAACAAACAATGATTCACTGATCCAGTGGTCACACTTCTGGCAACTTCAATCTTGAGCAGCCACGAACAAAGCCAGAAAACAGTACTCACAAAGCTGATATATTTTATTCTAGTCTTTAGTGAGAGTAACATTAAAATCAATGCTCTACAAAAAATTTTTAATGGATTAGGTCTGTGTTTGGATCACCAACACATGCCCCCTTGGTCCTCAACACTGCCTTCTGACAACCCAAATCCCTGTAATATAACAACTCACTCAGTCTCCCCTAAACGATGATGCACCAAAGTTATCCCCACCCTTAAATCCAAACTGCTTTTCCTACAGCACAACACACAAACTTACATACATTTCTACATGCCTTTTAAAGTGGTGGTTATAAACCTAAAATGTTCTGTGAAATTTCAGATGCAGGTAGAGGGAAAAGGGCAGGATGGGATTTGTTTTCTTCTGGAAAATTTGCTTACTCTTGGTTGATCCTATATGCTTTACCAATTACCATTTAACAATGTGGATGAAAAGTGGTGCTTTAATAAATCATAAAGTCCTAACTAGGACAGGTCATGGTGGGTAGTCATGCCCCAGGCCTGTAACTTCTTTAGTGAAAGATTATTAAGCAAGCCCTGTCCATTGTTCTTGTGCATCTAGGTTAACACACCTTTGAAATGCCAGAAGTAACACCCCCGGAAGGCATAACCACCCTCAGGAGAGCACATATCTTAACTATCCTGTAATCCCTGTTTTGCTTTCTCCTACTTTCATTTATCTTCCTTACTTTTCCCCTCCTTAATTTCAAATGCATAAAAGACTGAAAAAGTTATTCTTGGGATCATCTGAGATCTTGCTTTCCAGCAATTGTTGTCAGTTTTGGCTCAATAAACTCATCAAAATTCTTTATAGGTTTGTAAGTTTTTTTTATGTGGACACAATGAATATCCAATCCATGATGGCAGCAATCATGTTATCACACATTTATTGCCGTAGGCTCAATTTATGCTGATGTACTTAGCAGCCATGAATATTCATTCATTTATAAGTGGACAAATTCCTACAGGATTCCACTATACTTTACAAACTGCTAAAGGTCTGAACATCACCATAAGTACCTCTAACTCTTCCTCTAAGATGACAAAGGTCCCTGTCATCGTGCCTTGAAAGGGTTGAGTCACCCAATGGACTGAGAAGAAAATGCAGACAAAATTCACAGATTTGGCAATTTTCCCTGGGACCAACCCTGATCGCCATACACCATCATCGCCCATCATCATCACAAATATCGTATGTATGGAACACCTGATACTTTGCAAACATGTTTAGACCCATTGCCTCACTTTATTCAGACATCAGTCCTATGAGGGAGGTAGTGCCAATATTAAATCCAGAAGGAAAGAACTGAAGCTCAAGAGGTAAGTAAAATTGTTTAAGGTCACTAATATTGAAAATTGCAACCCAGGTCATCCAATTCCCAAGTTAGTACACTTTCCAATGCCTAAAAAAAATGGAAGAAAATCAAGCCATTTATTTCTATTCCAAAATAAGTCCATAAAAATAACTCAGTCCAATATAACCACACATTTTAGTAAGCATCCTCACACCTTTTAATATAAAGGCAAAAATACCTTTTGATAGCAAAGTACTTCATTTAGTCTGAGATATAAAGCTACCAGAATGACAAAGCATCTAAAATTGTGAGTCAACAGAATTCCACTGAGGAAAATCAAATCAGTGAACTGATAGTAAACATTTAAATTTAACCTCTTGAACAGATTTATCAGAATACCAATAGTCCACTGGTTAACCATAACTGCTACTTTTGCAGGAATAGCAGGAACATTGCCTGTTTGTGTTTTTTGCTTTGTTTATTCTAAATAAGAAACATTGGGGACTAAAAGCAGAGAAGCATGCTTTTTCTAATCAAGAAACAAAAAAGAAATATGAAAACTAAATGTCTACATCACACACTTTTAGGTATCTCCTGTAATTTAGCTAAACTACAATACGTATTTTACTTTTCGTAAGTTTAAAGATAACAGCATATTTGCTTATAATAAAATTTATTTTTAAGAAGTACACCAAATGTACAAAATATTTGGATGGTGGCTGCTGTCCCACATCACAAAAAAACAACTCTGAAGTTTGTACATATATAAATACCATTTCTAAACAGGTTCCAACGATGCCCAGCACCAGTTACTGACCAACACAGTGAGGTCTAACCCAGCACACTTTCTAGCATCACCTTCTCTCTCCTCCAACAGGAAGCATTCACATAGTTATCCTCTTCCTTCATTTTCTTAAAGGGGCAATTATTCTTCTGTCAATTAAATCCACCTCAGGCAACATCCTAGGTTATGCCACCTTCTTCTCACCCTCCTCCCCACCAATCTTAGTTACCTGAGGAAACTTTCCCTCCCTTTTTCTTCCCTACTCTCTTCATTTGACTGAAGAGTTAAAAACAAACAAAAAACAAACCACCTTAACCACAGCAGATAAGCAAAAGAATAGCATGAGTTAAAAAGCCGATACCATCAACCTATAAAGCTCATGGATGTACTCAGAAAGATCTGTTAGCATTCCATAAGTCTCTCTCTACTCCTTTTCTCCCTCAGATTAAACTCCTTAATCAAGTACCAGCATTCAGGAGAAGTTTTGAAACTAATTTTTAGGGGTGGGTTCTAGTTTTGTTTAATGCTATTCCTGCAACATTATTTTCTATTATTTTTCACTGTAAATATGTAGATAGGTATCTGAGTTAATTTGGCTTAATGAGACTTTTGTAGGCTAGCCTGGGAGCCTAATCATTTTTATTTTACACATTTACAAACCTTTCAATGGAAAATATGTTCTGGGCGCTGCTTAGTACTCTTTCAATAAGAACTTATGCATCAACAGTGTTCTGCCACAACCAGTACTTTCGAAAAGAAACTGCTGAGTTTTAAAGAAATATTTCAAAAGATGTAACTTCAAAAGAGAGTTTCTGACCGCCATAACAGAATGTCGTACACTGTCCTTTAAGAAAAGCAGCGTGGATAAGTGTGCTGAGGCTCAGTGGAACATGAGCATAGAGAGCTGTGAGGATGCACAACAGTGCATAGTGCTCGGGAGGGGCCACGGCAGAGCTTCCTCTCAAATCCTGCAGAAATGATCGTGCTTTTTCGGAGCATGTGGTTTGCTTTCATCTTATGTACCCTGTCAAGGATACCATTCAGTTTCCCTCTAAAGAAAGTGCCAGAAAGCTTGGGGCCAATTTTTGGACCCACATTATATAGGAATATAGAACCCTGTAACATATATTTTATATGTTAACCTTATAACATGTATTTTGTATACTAACCTCACACCCTTATTTTCCCTTTACCTTAATTTCTTCTCGTTATGTTGTGGCACTTTCTTCTCTTATGTTATGTTATTGTAGCATATATATTTATATTTACATCTTTACTGAAATATAGCAGAGTATAAAATTGTATCAACCAAGTAGCTGGTTGGTTCAAAAACCTTAAAGGGTGCCTATTATATGTACCAGGCCTGTGCTGAAGGCTGGAGATAAAACTGTCAATGGGACAGACTTGATGCTTATGGTCAGGAAACTGAGAGTTAATGGACAAAATAGACAATTAAACAAGTGATAGTATCATAGGAAAATCATTTATATAGGGCAAGTATAGTAGGGAAAGCATTCATACAGGGAACACAGAAGTCTAAGGTACGTAATTGGAAAGGCTTCCCGAATGAACTGTTTTATCTAAGCTGTGACCTACAGACTGATATGAACAGCTACGCTACATTGGAGAAGGTGGAGTACTGTGCATTCTGGGAAAGGCCAGCAGTTCAGTGAGGCTAGGACAAATGGTGCAGCTAAGGAAATGGGAG
>NW_017731358.1:8726978-8734573 GCF_001890085.2 Hipposideros armiger | reverse complement strand
ATCTGAAGTGTACCTGGCGTATAAGACGACCCCCCACTTGGAGGCATATTTTTCAGGGCCAAAAAATCGTCTTATACGCCGGCAAATATGGTACTCCTTTTTAAAAGGAAATCAGGGGAAAAGTGAGTTCCATTTAAAGGGAGGAGGTGGAAGGGAGGGGGGGTGAGCAATCCCTTACTTTAAGTATTTGTACTTGAATAAATCATCTGTGTCGCTTTATAAAATATTAATTCTCACATATGTTTATGCTATGCACATCTTTCTATTTTGTAAGTACTCTTTCATATTAATATCACACAGTACACTCACTGATAGAAAGTTTCAAAAATCTTGAGAACAGAAAAGGGAAAAAGATACAGTAGGATTTTTGGTTCAAATACACCGTCATTATTAATTCATCACATGCTTAATAAGTACTACCTATGTACCACAAAGGTACTATGCTAGGACTGGGGTCACAAAAAAATGAATAAGACAAACAAGGCCCCTTCCTTCATAGAGTTTTCTGTTCAAAGAGAATGTATTAAAGAAATCTGGATTCACTATTTATTCAAAATCTGGGTTCAGTATCTCCCATAACTTAATAGAGCCAGGTACCTTACTAATTATTTTCACATAATACTTCACTTAATCTTAACAATTCTGTGAAGTGCATGAAATTACCTCCATCTCACAGATGACAAAACTGAGGAAGTTAAGAGACTTATTAGAGATCACAAACTACTATGAGGGGCCCAAATAAAAACAGCTGTTCTAACTCTAAGTGTCAACTCCATTACTAATATATCAATCTGCTTCTCAGTGAAGGCCGAACAGGAAAAGGTACTACTGGATGCCCAGATTATGAAATTAACTCATGTGTAGAAATAAAATGCTAAAAATCTTTAAAAACGTTTCTGGCAGGAATATATGCAAACAGGACCAAGATTCCATTGAAGACTTTTCTGAGTAGAGTCCCACCACGACTTCATCCAATACAGCCTTCCATTCTATATACCATATACCTTCATGCTTCATAGATGAAAGTGTTGTTACATGCCACTGAGTCAGCTCCAACTCCTGGCAACCCTGTGAATGAGTGATGACCACAATGTCCTGTCCTCAGCAGCTGTAGACTCATGCTATGGCTTCTTTTATGGAGTCAATCCATCTCATATTTGGTCTTCTACTTCTGCTTTTCCTGTTGCCTTCCATTATTCCCACTATTATTGTCTTTTCCAAAGTTCCCTGCCTTCTCATGATGTGCCCAAAGTAGGACAAGCTTCAGTTTTCCATTTGTTATACATAAATACCTCGGTACATGAATATGTAAGTGAATAATGAAATACACTGGAATAAAAGTTAGCTATCAAATAAGCCATCTGTAGAGCAAACCTATTTTCTCACCAATTTCCACTATCAAAACTGTAACTACATACCTATAGAAGAGCTCCACAGTAGACAGAATTTAAGGCTTCAAGAATTGACATGGTACACAGTCCTGTGTTACTGATAACCTTGCAGATCAACAGAAAGCCATCTGGCCTATTCACTTTTAAAGTGTTACTTGAAATTTAATCAAGAAGAAAAATACTATTTCCCCTAGCCTGAGACTGCCATACTTGCTTATCTTTGTCCCGGGTACCTGCACTGTCCAAAAAGGAGCCAAGTAAACATTAAGGGAGAAGAGAACAGTCAGTGTACCTAACAATCCAGGCACCATGAGACAGAGAAGACATTGTGGGTCCCAGGGGCCAGTAACAGCAGCTGAACCTCGCCAATTTCATTAACATATCCATCAAAGCAAGTGAAGCAACACCCTCCTGCAATAAAACTGTGTCCCATGTACACAGTGGAACCTGTAATTTGCAAATGTCCTTGGAAAACTGAACTGTTGGACTCAAAATAAAAGATTTTAGTTGGGTTATTCAACTTCTTGGGTAAGTTAAATATTCCAGATCTAGCCAACAACGTAAAGGGACTCCAGAAATGAACCTAGTAGTGACAGTCAGTTAAGTTTTCCTATGACAAGAAATTTTCCAGATTCATATTTCTGGGAGAGTATAATAGACAATTCTTATAGGATCTGTCCAATACACGTACACAAAGCCTAATTAACCACTAATTTTCTAATTTTTAAGCTTACATTTTCAACTATGAGTAGCGTTACAACATTGTTCACACACACACCCCTCCCTATCTTCTCTGAAACATCCCCTCCACCACCACCACCACTGGATTGAGTACCTGAATGTATACACCCAAGTATTTCTTTCTAGACTAGACTGTGAAAAATCAACAATAAATAACAAACTCCCAGTTTTTATGGAACTAGAGTATAGTAAAAAAAGCAAATATTATTTATACAAATAATTGTCCAGTTATATGATAAATGAGGTAAGAGAATTACAGGCTACAACGGAGTCCATAACGAAGGGCCTAAAATCTGGTCAGGGTTAGGTCCCTTTGAGAAATCGGCATTTCAGTTGAAATTTGGAGAAGCATGAAGGGGAGGAGGGAACAGTGGGGTGGGAAAAGATAACAATGACATGCAGAAAGAAAAACAGTGAAGGACTTTAACGAAATATGTGAATAAAAGATCACATATTGCATGATGCTGTTTATATGAGATGCCCACAATAAACAAATCTAGGGAGATAAAAGGTAAATTAGTGGTTGCCTGGGGCTGGGGAGGTAGATGAGGAGTAGATGGAAAGTGACTGCAAAAAAAGGTAAGAGATTTATTTTTGGGATAATGAAAATGTTCTAAAAATAGATTATGATAATGGTTGTATAACTGTAAATAGCCTAGAAATAACTGAACTGTACATTTTAGATGAGTGAAATTTATGGTATGTAAATTATATTTCAATAAAGTTAAAAATAAAATAACATCCTCCTTAAAGGAGGGCGGGGACAATGTGGTTAAAACACAAGGAAGAAAAAAGAATGGAGAGGGGGGTTGGAGACGAGGCCAAGAGCTATATTATTATGCAGCTTTGTAGGCCATTTTAGTATCACTAGGTTTAATTAAATGACTTCTTGTATGATAGCTCAATACATATTCATTGCAACTCAAAAATAGTTTTGAAGAATAGATCCACCACCTTCCCCACACTGGCTTTACATCAAAATCAGATAAATAATTTCACTACTTTAGCTAGTAGATATTTTAAATAAAACTAAAGTCACTGAGAAGTGAATGGTTTCTAATTAAGCAGATCATAAAATTAAACACCTTGCCATGCTATGTTTAGAAAAACAATGACCATCTATGAAAATAAAACACTTGTGTTGTTTTAATTAAAAATTTTAGGACCAGCCGAGTGGCGCCATGGTTAAGAACTGGCTTGGGACACCAGAGGCCCCCGGTTCGGATCCCATATATGAGAGCCAGTGACACTGCCCTCCACAGCTAAGATGCTGAACAACAGCTCAACCTGGAGCCAGGCTGCTGAGAGTCGCCGGTGATGGCGTAGGCTGCAGCCCCTTGTGGCAGTGGGTTGCTATGGGCTACCGTATGTAGCCAGCAGCCAGCGTGAGCAGCCAGCAGCCGCAGTGAGTGGCCGTCCAGAAGCCGGCGACTGATCTGCCTTGCCCGGGAAGAGTGCAATGATGGTGCCAACTTGGGCCAGTGAAGCAACGTCCTCCACNGGGGAGGGGGGTTGTTACTTTGTGAGGGTGAAAAGGGTAACTATTGCATTGTTCTGTACACCTGAAACTAACAATAAAAAAATTAAAAAAAAAAAGAATAAACTTAAATTAAAAAAAAAAAAAAGAAGCTATAAATATAAGGTCTACTGTTCTGAGTCCTATTAGAGAGGAAAAAGATATTCAGTCCAAATGACTGCCAGTCAGGAGAAAGAGGAATGGACTCTTAGAAGATCATTAAAATAACAGTACAGTAATACCTTGGTTTGCAAGCATAATTCGTTCTGGAAACAAACTACTCATATTGCAAGACATCACTTGTTTACCAAGTTAAAATTTATTAGAAATGTTTGCCCATCTTGCGGAACACTTGCAAACCACATTACTCGCAAGCCAAGGTTTTACAGTATTTGGAACTTAAAGAAAAGAGCACAGCACTGCAGGTTTTAAGTAACTTTTTTTTTTTTTTTAAGCTGAACCATCCTGCCACCTGTTGGCAGCTCAGCTCGGACTGGGCATCGAACCACTGTTGCTCAGAGTTTGCACTCTTGAGTGAGCTCTTAACCAACCGAGCCACTCGGCTGGCCCTGCGCTGCAGGTTTTAGACTGAACAAACATAACTAGAAATCAAAATTCAGAAAACATAAGGCACTATCCAGAATAATTAATCAAATAGGTTGGCTCCCATCGCATGGGGGTTCTGAGTGGTAAAATTCTTGATCAAGGGATATGGAAGTAATGCAAATATTTAAATGTCTTTCCTCTGTGGAAAATGACTAATTATTCTTTAATTCTCTGCTTTAATTCTCTTCAGTGTCAATTAGATAGACTAAGCTTTATGTCCTCAAGTTACTTTCTATTCATCTCTCTTATGACAGTGCATGATAATTGTTTCCTAAACTTATGCTACTCAAGGGCTGTGGCTTGGTATCTCAGCAAACCAAACAACGTATGTGCCCAAGAAACATTTTATGAATAAACATATACATGATTACAAAAAAAAAAGAAATAAAATATGTTCTAAGTTCCAAAACAACTGATGAATCCTTATAACACAATCCGTTTACAGGCCATGACTTTCCCGCATAATCTGGGTGAAAAACACATCTAAAATATTATGGATTAACTTGCTAAACTGTTGAAGTGGAAATAAGATAGGGTACCCCCTAAGAGCTTTACAAGAATCTCTTTATAAAAAATCAAATAGTCAGGTAATAAGTAAGAGTTCTGTCATTAATTCCATTTCTTCAAAGGACAACACTTATTTTGAAATAGTGATTAATTTTTAGTTTACATTTACAACTATATAAGTAATGATGCTATGTTTATAGTTAATAAAGAATATGCTTAAGAGGAAAATTATATAAAATTGTCCCAACAGATTTTAATTACTAGGAATCAAATTTGTATTGGTTTTTGTATTTGTCCCTCTGTTCCTCCCTCAAAAGCTTAACAGCCCCCAACACTCTCCCCACAAAAAAATGGACTTTAGAGATCCTAGCAATGCCATTCAAATAGGGCAAATCCAGGCCCATGTCTTCACTGAGGAAGAGTACTAACAGACCAACTGGGTCAATTTACAAAGCAGAGTCCACTTGGTATTTCTCCCCACAAAGCTCTGCTAAAAGAGATGCTAACCGGACTCTGTTAAATAAAGGCCACTAGAATGACACAGTCCTACACTCACAGTGGGACTATAATAAGACTTGGCTCCAATTGCCACTGCTTAAGAACTATAGCTGATCCTCTTGCTAGTGGGTCATAGAAGAGCAGGCTGGGATACCCAATGCCAGAACAGAGTGCTTTCGGCACTGCTGACTCATTACTCACATTGTCAGGAGCCTAGAGGACTTAAAGGCAGGAAACACTTTCTCTTGAAAAAGAACTTTCATCTTTGGGAAATACCTACATGCCTAATCTTGTCCTTTGCAGATGGTCTTTGTCATCTCCTACTGTTACCTATTTGACCTAATTATAAATCAGGACAGGATTGGCATAATTCTGCTAATAGTAACTGCTGGCTAAATTCCTTTTTATACCATTCCTTCACAATCTGCTGAAACACTAGAATACATACCGTATTTGCCGGCGTATAAGACGACTGGGCGTATAAGACGACCCCCTAACATTTCCACTCAAAATACAGAGTTTGTTATATACTCGNCTGTGCATTCTGGGAAAGGCCAGCAGTTCAGTGAGGCTAGGACAAATGGTGCAGCTAAGGAAATGGGAGGTAGGGCCACAGAGGTAAGCAAGGACTAGGTCATAAAGGGCCTAGTAAATCATGTTCAAGAAAATAGGTTTAACCTTAGAGCGCTGTGAAACCCAGGAAGAGTTCTGCCATGAGCTGACACAATCAGATTTACTGTAACATTTATTGAGTGCTTGCTATTTTCCACTGTGCTAAGTGCTTTATGTACATGACTGCAATGAATCCTCACAAGGGTCCTACAAAATCTATAAAGTAAGCACTATAATTATTCCGATTTTATAGATAATGAAACTGAGGTTCACTGAGGGAAAGTAATTTGACCAGTCACACTGCTAATCCTGGTGAAGCAAGAATTCTAACCCAGGTCTTTTTTTGTTTGTTTCTCTCTCTTTATTATTATTATTATTATTATTATTATTATTAACTTTTATTTTATTTTATTTTTTTAGCTGAGCCATCCTGCCACCTGTTGGCAGCTCAGCAGCTGCTCAGCTCGGGCTGGGACTTGAACCGCTATTGCTCAGACCTCAAACCTTTGAGCGAGCTCTTAACCAGCTGAGCCACTCGGCCGGCTCGCTAACCCAGGTCTTTTGACTCCAGAGCCTAAGAATCTATCGACCTCATTTAGAAAAAGGTTTGATGTTCCAGTTACAATGTAGAGAAAGGACTGGTTAAGGAGAGA
The DNA here is from genome assembly GCF_001890085.2 of Hipposideros armiger. NCBI lineage: Eukaryota > Metazoa > Chordata > Mammalia > Chiroptera > Hipposideridae > Hipposideros > Hipposideros armiger. The sequence goes on along the minus strand of NW_017731358.1, from coordinate 8,728,049 downwards.
CCAGAACTAGGAAGACCATCTGAGCAGCTGTATAATTCAAGAGAGATATGATGGCTGTGAGAATGAAAAGAAAAAGATACATTTGAGAGATATTGAAGAGACAGAAGCAAAAGGCCTTGGTTGGAATTTCAGGGTATGTGAGAAAGGCTGAGAGGGGTGAGGCAAGAATGAATCCCAGGTTTGTGGCTAGAGCAGCTGAGTTAATGATACATAATGGTTAAGACAAAGGCTTACTCCCAGCCAGACTCCCAGCTCTGCCATTTAAAAGATGAGAATTTTTTACTATTATTTAACTTCTCTATACCTCAGTTTCTCCATGCATATGATTGAGATGCTAATAATACCTCCTCCAAGAATTAAATGAACTAATTCATGTGAAGCATGTAGAACAATACTGGCATATAAATACTCAGTATCATCATTACCACCACAATTACATGGTGTGGGAATAATAAGAACAAAAAGGGGAATGACAAGTTCAATTTTGAACATATTGAAGCTGAAGTGTCTGCAGAACCTCCAAGTGGCAAAAATCACTTTTATGGTTCTGAACTGAGAAAGCGCTTTGGACTTAGGATTTAGACTTAGGAGTCATGAGCATATGGGTGATCATTTCAGCCACCAACCTGAATAACATGGCTCAGGAAGAATGTGTGAAGTGAGAGAACAAAGGAACCTAGAAAAGCCTCATGAAGAACAGATATTCAAGGGACACATCGTATAAAGAACGTGCAAAAAGTGTCTTGAGAACTGGCCAGAGAAGTAGGAGAAAAAATGAGAAGCTAAGGGGACAGTGTATTTCAATAAGATTCAACAGTGCCAAATGTGTTTCTAAGAGGGAAATAAGATAAGAATGGAAAGGTATTAATTGGATTTAAAAACAAAATCTTTCTCCTTAATGTTAAATCTGCGAGACATGGCCACCGCTGTCCTATTAGGAAAATAGGCGGTAACTTGCATTAAAGAAGCTATACATGATATCGGGGGTGGGAGGGCAGTGGATGGGGGGAGGGGGGTTGTTACTTTGTGAGGGTGAAAAGGGTAACTATTGCATTGTTCTGTACACCTGAA
>NW_017731358.1:8694298-8720329 GCF_001890085.2 Hipposideros armiger | reverse complement strand
GACAGCAACTTGTCTGTTCCCCTTCCCCCAATTCCCCAGCACTGTTCCCATCCCAATTGCCCAATTAAAAAAAAAAATTATCTTCTAGGTTGAGAAAGTGGAATGAAATCAGTATTACCACTATTTCTCCCCCAATAACTAACAAAGAAAAAAAATTGTTTTTTTAGTTACCAAAAACTCACCATCAGCAACCAAACAATGAATAGAAGAACAAGCTTTTGCTATAAACTGTGAGAGAGGAGAACCAAGGAAATAACTAGAAAATGTTGAAGCCACAAGCAGCATGGCATGGTTCCTAACACTGCTCATACTTCTAGAAGCAATTCTGAAAGAAAATGGTGAATAGACAAAATAGTGAGAATTCTCTGTAATAGTCCTCCATATGGTAAAAAGTGGAACATGAAAATGCTGCACATAGCTATGGAGGGGGGTGGCACGGAGTGTCCAGGAAAAGTCTATAGCTAATGTCTTTTTTACCCCCAAAAGTCCCTTAGACATCACCTGTGAACCTCAGCAAAGGCAGAAAGGCCACTATCTTCCAGATTAGTGTGCAAAGTTGAAGAAAAAGAAGCCCACACAAAAGCATTATATACACCCGACTAGGTGGTGGGAAAAATGTTCTGAAAGAACTGCCCTGGCCAGGGGGCTTCTCTATTTCACCTCAGTGTCAAATCCTTCAGGGTACAGAAGAGTGAATTAAAGACAACAGCCACATTCTTAGAAGACAAAGATATCCAAAATATGGTGAAAAAGAGAAAGAATTTACTGACAGATCATTATATCAAAACAAAAATCTGGAATGAGCTGCCCAATTTAACCATCAGAGTGTTGAAAAAATGACACAAACATACTACAGAGAAAACATGCAAAAGCCAAACCACCAACTGCATCTGGAAAAAAACAATCTTAAAGAGCAGGAAAAAAATTACTTCCAAAGTTTAGTGCTACAGAACTTAATAAGAACATGAAATAAATAAAACAAGAGTGCAGAGGTAAGGTCATAAAACAAAAGAAAGGTAAAAAAGGAAAATTGTTTTGGTCCTTTTATTAGTTTCCTGTGGCTGCAGTAATAAATTACCATGAGGTGGGTTGCTTTAAAACAACAGAAATTATTCTCTCAGTCCTGGATATCTTATGGGAGGCCATTTTTTTGCCTACCACAGTTCACAATTTGTTTCTTAGGTTAGCAAAACCACCATAGATCTAATAAACTAGAAACAGCAGAGAAGGGACTTAGTGAGAAATTAATGCACAGAGGAAAGGAAATCACAGTAATGCAGCGATTAAAGTAGTAATTGTGGAGAAGATAATAAATGTGGAGAACAAAGGTGATTCATCATAAGAATAATTATTATTCCAAGGGTGGATTCCAATACATGAATAGACGTATTCAAAGATATAAATTTCCTTGATATTGAGCAAACTATATCTGCAGGACAAAAAGGTACAGTGCACACCAGAAAGAACTGACTCAGAACAGTCAGTTTATCCTGATTAAACTCAAGGATAAAAAAAAGTTCTAAAAGTCATGCAAACAGAAAAAAAAACCCAGTCACTTATGAGGGGGGCAGGGTGCATTTGTGGAAAAACCAACAGACTAATTAGGAAAAAACAGGCCAAGCTTTTTTATACCTCTATTTGGCTTATGACCTTGGGAAAGTGAAGGACGCTCCTTTCTAGACCTCAGTTTCCTTATCTGTAAACTGAAAGAACTGAACAAATGGATTTTAGATACCTTTCAGCACTGAAAACATGATTCCGTGGCAGCCAGCTGCAGAAGATAAATTTCGAACACTGGGTTTTACAGACTAGTTCTCACCTTCCAATTTTTATTCAGTAACAAGCTCGGAAAGAAAGAACTTATTATTTCAGTCATTCCTCCCACCCCAAAATATACCTACCATATTTTACCTAGCAAATTAACAATAAAAGTAAAACACTCAAGGCTAACAAGGATACAATAAAACTAAGCATATTCAAATATGATATAGCTCTTGCCAACTGAGTTCGAGAAAGGTTTTATCGGTTTCCACTTTTACTCTCAGTGTTTGAGGATTATCTTAAAACTGTTTAAAAAGTCTTAAAATTGTTTCCAAATACCAAGCAAGGGTATTATTTTAAAAAGTTACTGAATAAAGAAGGGATATTTGTAGTGGTAATGATAAGGTACCTGCTGGAGCAAGAGCAGTAAAAAATAAGGTGTGAGAGAGAAGTGAAGGTTTATAATCTCCAGTAGCTCTCAACATACGAGCCAGAGACCTGTAAGGATTTGTTATTGCAAAGTCTCCAAATCCACACACAGATTAATCACTGTTGGAACAGAACAATAAATAATGTCATACCCACAAATATATACATATATATTTATTCTTAAATATGAGATCCTGTTTTAATTAAGTGTAATTTTCCTTAAAAGCAAGAGAAATAACAAACAACAAAGCCCTAACCTTGACCCAGTATTTCCCTTTCTAGGAATATGATGAAAAAAATAATCAAACTGAGAGAAAAGGATTGATTTATGTAGACATTCACTGAAGCACTATATATAATATCACTACATTGGAACCCATCTAGATGCCCAATAAGAGAATCATTAGGAAAATAGGATATGCTCAGACTTCACAGAATATTAAACAGCCATTAAAATTACATTTTCAAAGAATATTTAAGGTTATACGAAAATATTCATGATACAAGAATATGTGAAACAGCAGGTTACAAACTGCATATGTCCTGTATGATCCCAATTCTGAAAACAAATGTTACACAAAAAACACTAAAAAGCAAACAGGAATTCTGTCTGGATAGTGAGAATACAGGTCAATTCTTATTTTCTTTTTTGTACCTCTTCGTAATTTCCAAATTCTCTACAATTGAGCAAGTACATTTTTTTAAAGATGAATCTGCTTAAAGTTCTAAAAAGATATTCTTTTCATAAAAGTATTATTGTTATAATCTAACATTTCTTCACTGGATTTCTAAAAACTTCAAGTATGCTTAAGGAACTGTTTAAAGTAAAAATGAGCAAATGTTTACTTCGTGAATAATTTATACTTGTTTCTAAAATTGAGTATCATCAGCATTACAAAGAGATGGACTGAGTACCTCATTCATAGTCAATGTTTATTCTTCAATTAAGCATTGATTCTTATATTCAATACAGAAAAGCGGGACAAGAAAGTAAGGTAGATCAATCACGACTTATTGTGATGTAGGGTTTTAAAATTCCCTGAAAGGTTATATCTGCCAGATTCAACTTTTATAAACCACTCTGTGACTGTTCATTTAAACCATAAAACAATCAAAGAGGTATTAATATTTAACAGATGAAAGAATTGAAGAGGCCAGCCCAGAGCCTCACCATACCATAACTGGAACCCGCTAAGCCAATTTACCTTGCCAAAAATGTGTTCCTCCCGCAACAAACTATATGAAATCGTCCAGATCACACCACTAAGACCATAAATCCCTCCAGCTTACAAGAGACTTGAAGTTAGACTAAATTTATTACACCTCATAACCTGTTTACCTACGACTTCACCAGAAATGCAAGTCTCCCCTTTGCTGTTAACTCTCATTCCCCATCTACTCTATGTATCTAGCTCACCTGAGTGAACTCCTCAACGTTACCCCTTATAGAATGCCCTCTGAATTCCTACTTCTATGATCAGCCAACTCCATTTTCTGCCTTAAGAAAAACATTAACATGGGACAGCCAGGTGGCTCAGTTGGTTAGACAGCGAGATCTGAGCAACAGGGTTGCCGGTTCAATTCCCACATGGGCCAGTGAGCTGAGCCCTCTGCAACTAGATTGAAGATGACTTGAGCTGAGCTGTTGCTGGGCAGCCAGAGGGCTCAGTTGGTTAGAGCACGTGCCCTTAACAAGGTTGCTGGTTCAACTCCTACATGGGATGGTAGGCTGCAGTCCCCTGCAACTAAGATTGAACACAGCACCTTGAGCTGAGCTGCCAATCAGCAGCCACATGGCTCAGTTGGTTAGAGCACATGCTCTTAACAAGGAAGCTAGTTCAACTCCCGCATGAGATGGGACTTGGAGCTGAGCTGCACCCTCCACAACTAAGACTGAAGGACAACAACTTGACTTGGAGCTGATGGATCCTGGGAAAAACACACTGTTCCCCAATAAAGTTTAAAAAACAAACAAGAAAAGAAAAACATAACTTCCCCAAGGACACTACTTTCATAAATCCCACAAAGTCTGAGATTATTCAATTCCTCCACACATCTCAAAATAGTGTCCTCCTTGCTCCTCACAGTCATTTCGGGACCTTTGGTCAGCCAAAATAAAAACCAAAAAACCCTGCTTACCTGAGGCCCTGCTATGCTGGTTCCTCTTCTACCAACCTCTAAATATTGGAGTTCTGGGCTTGGTCTGAGATCCCCTTTCTCTTCTGTCTCTATACTCTCCCCAAATTATTTTATGCATTCCCAGAACTTTAAATACATGGTATTTAAATTACCATTTGAGAGCTGTTGCTTCTCTTATTTCTGAAGCCCAGACCATTCTCTCAACCTTTAGAGACCCCTATATTCTACTTCCCACTTCAAAGTTATACTTGTCTATCTCCTTTTCCTGATTAAAGCAGTTGAAAGGTTTCAACATGTTCTACAAGACTCTGCAAGATCTGGTTTGAGTCTTATATCATGCCATTCTTCCCCTTTGCTCACTATCATTCAGTCACACTAGGTGTCTTTCAATTTATTGAATACACAAAGCTCTTTGACTCCTCAGGACTTTTTCTTATATTTCCCTTTGCCTAGAATGTTTTTTTTCTAGCCCGCTTACCCACTCCTTTTTATCCTTTAAGTCTCAGCTTAACTGTCACTTCCTCAGAGATGCCTTCTCTATGACCATCCGATCTAAAGTAATTTTCCTGTTATTATCCTCTGACAATAACCAGTTCATTTCCTTCAAAGCAGTTATCACAATTTGTAAATAAGTAAATACACAAATAATGCCCTGACCATATTCAAATTATATCTTTTGAACGAATCAAAAATCAGTGAATGAATAGACTTACCCACAACAATACAGCTAACACACAAAAAACCAAGATCTGTTTAATCTAAATCAAGTATTCAATACACAATAATAATGTCCATACAACTCATCTCAAACATAATTTAATTACCTTTAATATTTAATTAGATTTAATAATCTTTATTGTAAAAGGATATGGTATAGTTTCAAGATTTCTTACAATGTAAAAATTACAAGGACCAGAGTGCTTAGAAATGTAATGGGAGGACTGGGTTTTCAAAAGTTATAAAATAATTTTATTTCGGCATTTCTCAAAATATTTCTAAAACACGTCATTTATCTAACAAACAAGAGACAAGCAATAATTAATTTAGCAGGCAGAGTTTCAAATTTTCACTAATAAAACAACTGTTTAAAGTGAAACAGATAAAATTTTCCAGGAAAAAAAAGTAATTTACATTAAACCAGTCCACAAAAATCTATTTAACACTGGTTAAATAGGCCTTAGTACTAATAGTACAAACTTTAGTTCTGGGTCCAGGAAGCAGGGCCCTGTAGTGAAAGAAGGGTGGGGATAAAAAAAGGAAGGATGCTCATTTGCATCCCTGGGTAGCCAGTTTGTTGTTTGACTCTGCCACATCCTAAGCCACTTTTCCCCATGCCCAGACTCAAGTATTCAACAAGGGACAGAGGCTGAAGTGGGAGGACAGAAGGAAAAGTAGTATTTATTAAAAACTTAACAACTAGTACAGTGTTGGATATAGCATATTTCACTTACTTCTACCAATCCCACAATGCAGTTATCATCATCCTTTGTTTCATAGGGAATATTTAAGTCTATACTCTTACCACTTACTACTTCATAAGAAATCTACTCTAATAATTGTAAAAGTAACCATTAAATGTACTGTCCACAGGGAGATAAGACATGTCTGCATTTTTCACCACAGTTTTTGTGGTGAAAAGAAATTCACAATTTCTTGGGTGAATGAATGACTGAATCAATCAATGAGTGAGTAAATGAGCAAAATAAACTCAAGTACCCTCTCTTCTGTGAACTTTCCTAACCATTGCAAACTACAATACAATGATAATTTCTCCTTCTGAAGTCACATTGACTGTCTCTACCTGTTCTGTCCAATACAATAGCCACTAACTACATGAAGCTATTGAACACCTGAAAAGGGTTTGTCTGAACTGAGATGTGCTGTAATACTTAACAGATTTTGAAGACTCAGTATAAAAAAATAGAATAATGATAATAATCTCAGGTTTCTTATTTTATTTTAATAACCATAATTCACACTTGAGCATGGCTCCACTGAAAGAGGACATCCAAAAGTCATGACCGTCTTTCAAAATTATGTTACATCAACTGGACATCTACATGCAAAAAAAAAGAATAGAAACTGAGCTTGTATTTCACAAAAAATTGACTCAAAATGGATCAGAGACCTAAAGTAAAATGCAAAAACTATCAAACTTCTAAAAGATAAGAGGAGAAAATCTAGGTAAACTGTCCTTGGTGATGACTTTTTAGATACATCAAATCACAGTTCATAAAAAAAAAAATTGTAAGTCAGACTCTGTAAAAATGTAAAACTTCTGCTCTGCAAAAAAAAAAAAACACTCTTAAGAGAATGAAAAGACAAGTGACAGACTGGGAGAAAATATTTGCAAAACATATATCTCATAAATGACTTGTATCCAAAATATACAAAGAACTCTTCAAACTCAACAATAAGGAAACAAACCACCTCATTAAAAACAGGCAAAAGACTTGAACACACAATCACCAAAGAAGATATACAGGGGGCAAATAAGCATATAAAAGATGTTCACTGTCATATGTCATTAGGGAATTGCAAATTTAAAACAATTAGATACCACTAAAAACCTATCGGAATGGCTAAAATCCAAACCACTGACAACACCAAAAGCTGGTGAGGATGTGGAGCAACAGAAACTCTCACTAATTGCTGGTGGGAATGCAGCACTTTGAAAGACAGTTTGGCAGTTTCCTAGAAAACTAAACACACTCTTACTATACAATTCAGCAATTGCACTCATGGATAGTTACCCAAATGAGTTGAAAGCATGTCTACTTAAACACCTGTACATAAATGTTTATAGTAGCTTCATTGTTATTTGCCAAAATGTAGAAGCAACCAAGATGTCCTTCAATAGGAGAAAGGGTAAAACAAACCTTGGTATATTCATACAGTGGAATAATATTCAGCAATATAAACAAATGAGCTACCAAACACAAAAAGACATGGAAGAACCTTAAATGCATGTTGGTAAGTCAAAGAAGGAAGTCTAAAAAAGGCTATACGACGTACTGTATAATTCCAATTATACGACATTCTGGAAAAGACAAAACTAAAGAGATATACAGAAAAAAGGTCAGTGGTTGCCAGGGATAGGAGAGGAGTAAGAATGAAGAGGTGGAGCAGGGAATTTTTAGGGCAGTGAAACTATTCTGTATGATATTATAATGATACATACATGATATTATGCAACTGTCAAAAGCCACAGAACTATCAAACACAAAGAGTGTGCCTTAATACCGATTATGAATAGTAAACTACAGATTTTAGTAAATAACAATATATCAATGTTGGTTCATCAATTTTAACAAGTGTACCTACCATACAATGCAAGATTTTAATAATAAGGGAGACTGTGGATAGGAGTGAGGGAATATATGAAAATTCTCTGTACTTTCTAAAAGCTCAACTTTTCTGTAAACCTGAAACTGCTTTAACATTAAGAAATGTATTAAGTTAAAAAAAAAAGGCATCACAGCACAATTGGTTCTAAGCCACCTGAGTGTGTATCACTCAGGAAATTTATTCATTACTAAAAATATAAAGAAAGAGTAGTTTGAGTTTGCTTTTATTTTGCTTTGCTTTTGTTATCTTACTATACATGCATACATGTCTTGTCCCTATCCCAAATCTAATAAGGATATAAACCTTTGGAAGTAGGACCCTAACATGTATATGTTTATAAAACTTCCCTAGTGATTCTGTCAATTTGATGCAAAAGAGCCAGAAAGTTTTGAGATAAACAAACTGGTCTGGTTGCTGCTTTGTACTAAACTGACATATAACACAACTTCTTTGTACCCCCGTTTCCTCAGTAAAATGAGAGTATTAAATTTGACACATAAGAGCATGAACCAGAAAACGAGGGTCACTTTCAGCTCAAAATTTTTCTCCACCATATGAATATAAGTTTGCACTAAAACAATTTCTAAACCACAGGCTCCTTACTTATCTTAACCTAGTCAAGATAGACAAACAGAATTTTCATTGTTTTAGCTAAGGTGATACAAATGACAGCTAAACTGTCTTACCTGACCAAATAAACCAATGCTTTTTCTATTACAATTCTCTCCCCACAAGAACAAGAGCATTTAGTCTTTTGCAACTTGTTTGAGGTATTCAAAAAGATCATCCAGAGTGTAAGTTAAGAATTTAAGATAACTGTAAGAAATCAGATACTCTCAAGAAGGCAATCCAATAGATAGGATGCCATTATCTCTTACTGGTAGCAAATTTCCCCTATTTCCTAACATTCACGTGAGCAAAGACCAGCACACACTTAACCCAACGCCAGGACGGTTCCATTTTCATGTCTTACAATTGGTCTAAGAATCATGCTGAATGTCAAACGTCTCATCCTAGAAAACCAATATTTATCATCTATCCTCAGCACCCAGTACATAAAAGAGCACCTGTGTACCATATAACATGGTATATGGTGGACAATCAAGTATTTTGCAATTAATTTATAGTTAAAAAATAGTTGCTGAGCATTTACTATATATGTCAGACACTATGCTGAGCACTGGAATAGAACAGTGAGCAAAACCAAGTCCCAGTCCAAGTTTACACTCTAGTAGGGAAGACAAACTAATATATGCCAGGTAGTGATAAATGCAATTTAAAAAAATAAAGCAAGGTAAGGGGTAGGTATTTATTGACTGGAAGGAGCCACAAGAGAGCCTTCTGGAATGATGATGAAAATGTTCTGTACTTAGCTTGAGCTGAGTGGTAGTGTATTCACTGAGTTGTACACTTGGGCTTTATGCAATCTCCTGCATATAAGTTATAATTCTATGTATTTTTTAAGCTTGCTAAAAGACCAACCCCACCCAGCTCCAATGATGAGTTCCTCTTGATTAGCACAATTCAATTATTAATATAATTTCAGGTTTAGGGACGATAAATCCCTATAACTAAACACAATTACACCTTCTAGAACCACATACATGATTTTTTTCATTATATATATTTACCTTTCCAATTGTAATACGTTTACCTCTATTGTTCCACAGGTCTGCTTTTAAAGCCAATCATTTCGTAAACACCTACTGTATATACACAAGTTAAGGCAAAAGAAAACCAAACTCTTGCCTTAACTTCCAGTAAAAGATAAAAACAGAATGATGTTAAAAAGGAGCTCTATAACTAGTCATACATGATAAATATAAAATGGAATATATATATATCTTAAAAAAAAAAAAACAGGGGCGGCCAGTTAGCGCGGGTGGTTAGAATGCAGGCTCTTAACACCAAAGTTGCTGGTTCGATTCCTACATGGGCCAGTGAGCTGCGCCCTCCACAACTAGATTGAAAACAACAGCTTGACTTGGAGCTGATGGGTCCTGGAAAAAAACATACTGTTCCCCAATGAAGTTAAAAAAAAAGTCAAAACCTATCTTTAATCATTTTTTTTCTCCTTTCCCCATTGATCCAAAAGCCCAGAGTTTCTGTGTTAGAGCGGACTGCAATGAATGCAAGAACTGTGCACTCAAACCATTCCCGGCCCCAACACATCACTCCACACCTCATCCTGCAGGAAAGAATGAGAGGAAACAATCTGAAGAGACAGGAAAGCAGTTTCAGTGGAGTGGAGAAATAAGGGTTACTGTAACTAAATTAAACTATAGGATACAATCTTTATGAGGAAGAAGAAATTACTGGACCAAACACTGAAGAAGTCTAATAGGATTTAGGATACTCCAGGCAGAAAGAACATAAACAGGTGCACAGTGGTTAAAAACAAATGACAGTCCAGAACAGGTAAATCCATAGGGTCAGAAAGCAGATTGATGGTTGCCAGAGTCTTGTGGGAGGAGGGAATGAGGAGTCACAGCTAACGTGTAGAGATTTTTCTTTTGAGGTGATGAAAATGTTTTGGAGCTTGATTAAAAGGTGGTGGCTGCACATTGTGAATGTAAATGCTACTGAACGGTAAGCTTGAAAGTGGTTAATTTTTTTACAGCAATTTCATGTCCATTTTTTTAAAAAAAAAGGCAGGGAATCAGTGGGCAAGCCAGAGAAAACTGGGAAATAGACCTGTACAGACTGTGAGAAACCAGATTATTAAAAGCCTTCAAACAAAGGCAGAAAAATTTAATCAGATTAAAATAGATTAACAGAGGACACTTTTAGGCATCTCTTCCAGTTTTCTTAACTAGAATGTGACATAGCTCAACTGTCTAACTAGGGAACCCAATTTGAATTATGTGGGGAAGCTGTAACTGTGAAGGAAATAAGATAAAAGCTGTTGTAGGTGTAAGCACAGCTACTTAGTGGAGTGGATACATGTTTTATCACTAATAAAGGTGTTTTTTTTTTTAAGTATATAAATGGATAATTGAAAAAAGCACTATGCTAAATGTGGGAGATTGACTGCAAAAGTCCCCCAAATTTTTCTGGTCTCGCTATATTTACACCCTTGGCAATGTCACTTTGTATTCTTTCCCCATCTCTTGAACCTGAACTGGACTGATGACATGCTTTGGCCAATAGAAAAGCAGTGAAAGTGAGTTTGCCAGTTTTGAGCCTAGGCCTCAAGAACTCCTGCATGCTTTCACACCTCTCTCTTGGAAATATGCTCTGCCACCATGGAACAAGCTGAAGTCAGCTTACTGTATATCTAGAGACAAATGACCCAGTCACCCTGTTGCCCAGCTGGCACCCAGCCAACCACCAGACATGAGAGTAAGACCACCTCAGACAAACTAGTTTAGCCTATCTACCAACTAAGCCATGAGAAATATGAGCAAGCCCACGTAAGATCACTTGAGCCTGGCCCAGACAGAACTACCCAGCTGATCCAAAGACTCAAGAGCAATAAGAAATGAAGCTTTGGAGTGGTTTGTTATATATCAACAGCTAACATACACTAATGATAGTAGTGATAACAGAAAAAGGCCATTCACCTGGTGTGAAAGCTACAGTTATGTCACCAAACACTAATTTGTTCAGCATGGTACACCTATTAACTTAAAGAGGAAAAAAAAAACTAACCATTCTGAAGACAGATGTATTAAGCCATCACCACCCTTTTTCCTAAAATTACAGCAATTTAAAACCATTAAAAACATAGATGCAACTTTTGATAATATGACGTTGTCTTTGGAAAACTACTATTATATGGTAGCAACTGACTCTACTCCAGAGGGGAGGCATTTTTATGGCTAACTGAAACTGGAGTTTTTAGGGTATTTTCCTTTTAAGTAAGAAAATTTTCCAGGGGCTTCTAAATTTTTCAGGTATTACTATCGTGGCTTTTGGTTTTCAGAAGCACTTTACCATAAGAGCAACTTTTTAATACAGGGCAATCAAATCTTACTTCAAAAAGTCACAAATACTGCACTCATACTAATTCAATGCCTCCCACAAATAGTACAATGGTTTTCTCAACTGACAGGCATCTAATAGATTTCAACAGACAACACAGATCTCATCTCTTCCCTTCAATGGAAAACTAGCACTGCTTTCATAACCAAGTCACTGACCTATCACCGCCAATGCCAACAAGGCCTACCTATTGCTGAGACGGTAATTTTGCGTGCAAGGCAAGAACCAGGGCACTCATGAGTCATTTGGTATGATTTCAGACATGGAGAGACTTGCAAATAGGAGGTACTTTTTTAAAAAGGCAATGAATCCTTTAATAATTTTTTATATCGTTCCTGAATTTCACATGGTCCTTTTACTAAACCGGTTATCAATAAAGATAAAATCTGTTTTTATGGCATTTAAAACAACTGAAAACTCCTGTGTGGGTTTAGCAGCATTAAACTTTAAACACCATTAACACATCCAGAGAAAGTCTCAGAAGGAAACAATTTACTATTTTTAAACATACTAAATGGTCTTCTCCTTTATAAGGGAGGTCTGTGGGTGTTAGAAAAGTTCAATGGCCAGAACTACTTTACAAACGCACTGGTACATTCACAAAAGCTACAAAAAAGGGTTTTCCATCCATTAATGTTTTACTGTATCAAAAGGTAGATTTCTCAACATGACTCTGAAATATTTAAAAGAATAGTAAAGTTTATTTGATAGAAGAATGACTAAATTGATGATTATCAAATATCCTAGATAATTTCATTCAGTGTCTCTTTTAAAGGTACAAGTCTCATTTAAAAAGGTGAATATAGGCTTTCTCAAACCATGGCACAAACCCTAACTTCCTGCCTTCCAAGTACTGCCCTGGGTTAAATTACAGGGTACCAGTAGTTTTGATACTAAGCCTGCAATATTCATGAGCCTCACTGGGTTACATTAATTTCCTGCCCTAAAATAGCTAGTCTATACCTCCTATCCTCCTACACACACACACTCCCAGTAAAATATCCCATACCGTAATTCTAGGTAGTCTTTTACCCCCTCTCATTTTTAAATGCTTTTTAGTATTCAATCCAAAAATAAATGAATTATAGAACCGTTTTAAGAAATAGTTTCTAAAAAACCTTCCCTAAACAGTTATAACAGCCAACCAACCTACCTCAGGAAATAAATCTCCTTGTTTATCTATGCTGCAAATTCTCACTGCCGTCCCAACACCTAAAATCTACAGTATGGCTATTTTAATCTATTCCCTTTCAAATATTGTAACATTCCTCTAACCAAGACGACTTCCAGAAATATCAAGCTTAGAAAATCAAAGCCCTGGAGACAGAAAATAATTATTAATAGCTAACATGTATTGAATCTAACTACTCTGTGCCAAGTTGTGTTTTTCATGCATTACATCATTTAACGTCTACAATGGCGCTGTGAGGTAAGTACAATTAACATTATTTTAAAGATAAAAAAAGACAAGTTTTGAAAGTAAGTCATTTGTTCAAGTTTAGTGTTAGTAAGTGTTGGAGTTGGAATTCTAAAGCAATCTAACTGTACAGTTCTGCATTCTTTAAGTCAAATAGCAGAAGACCATATAAGCAGTCGGACAATTAAGTTTGCGAATTCATCCTAGAAAAAGTGCTACATACCTCATGGCTGAATATCACTATGGTCACCTTAGAAGTACTCCCCTTGGGAAGTTATGCACTGATGCCAGCACCTAGTCCACCCTTCAAAGCAATTCTGGAACTCTTTTTCTGGGATGGCCATCAGAGCTGTCGTCGTATTACTCTTGATGTCCTGAATGTCATCAAAATATCTTCTTTTCAATATTTTCTTTATGTTCGGATAAAGAAAGAAGTCATTGGAGCCAGATCAGGTGAGTAGGGAGGGTGTTCCAATACAGTTGTTAACTGTCTAAACTTCCTCACAGGCAGTGCTGTTGTGAGCTGGTGCATTGTGATGTAAGAGCCATGAATTGGCGAAAAGTTCAGATCAGCTAACTTTTTCACGCAGCCTTTTCAGCACTTCCAAATAGTAAACTTGGTTAACTGTTTGTCCAGTTGGTACAAATTCATAAGAAATAATCCCTCTGATATCAAAAAAGGTTAACAACATTGTTGCAACAAGTTTGCGAACTTGTCAGCCCTTGTTTATCACAGACTAAGTTTTATGAGAGCAATTCCCCAGATCTTCCTTACAATCTACAGTACTGATTAAAGTTAGTAATGTCACTCATTGCACAAGTCTAACAATTACCGAGATGATGTCCCAGTTCAGTTATTTAGGTGCAGCACATTTGAAGGAACAGGAGGTATTACTGCTAGAACCAACCACACTAACATGTTGGGGAAATGGGGAGGGGAGACATGGTTGCACACACAAGGGAAAAATGAAATTGACTATTAAAAAGCTGCTATGTGATTAAAGAGCCCTAAACTGTTATACATATTTCAGAATGCAGTTGTTTCTTTTTCTTTTAACACTTTTTTTTTAAATTTATTTATTTTGAATTGGGGAACTGGGGGAGGGGAACAGTGTTGGGGAATTGGGAAGGGGACCAGCCAAGTTGTTGTTCTTCAATCTTAGTTGTGGAGGGCACCAGTCACCATCTGGCTGCAGCTCGTAGCCTCTAAGCTCAAGGTGTGGTGTTACAGTCTTAGCCGCAGGTGGGCATAGCCACCATCCCATGCAGGAGTCGAACCAGCAGCCTTATTGTTAAGAGCGCATGCTCTATCCACTGAGTCATCCGGGCAGCAGCTAAGCTCAAGGTGCCAAGTTCAGTCTTAGTTGCGGGCAGGCATAGCCCACCACTGAACAGATGGTCTTGTTGTTGGGAGCATGTGCTCTCACCAGCTGAGCCATCCTGCCACCCACTGGCAGCTCAGCGGCAGTCAGCTCAGGCTCAGCATCACTGGCCCACGTGGGAATCGAACTGGAGGTCCTGTTGCTCAGAGCTCACGCTCCTAAGCTAACTCTCAACCAACTGAGCCACTCGGCCAGCCACAGCTATTTCTTTATCCTTCAGTAGAATAGTAAAGTAACTGATATTCATGACAAGTGAAGTACAGTAGGCTCTCCAATAACATCATCCTTTTGTTATAACATTGATGAGATGCCATAGGAACTTAACTCTTTTATATCAATTTTGTTATAAATCATTTTGCTTCAAGTCTCAGAACCTATCAACAATGTTAAGTGAGGACTTACTGTATCACAAAATGGTATCAAAAATCATATTCAGCATTATCTGAAATATATATTTTAGAATAATTTCTACAAAAAGTACAAAGTTTGAAATCATTTCTCTAGAAAGTTCAAGATGATGGTATTTCCCCATTTCAGTTCAATCTCTTATCCTCTCTTCTCCTCTTCCTTAGCACATACATAGTCTCAAATCTCTGTTTTCGTACACTATTAACTTGCACTCCCCCAGCTTGATAGGCAAGCTTCTCAAAGAGTAGCCAACACTCATTATTTCCACTTCCTCACCTCTTTCCTCTTTGCTGTAGCTTCTTACTAGCTTCCTCAGTTAAGCTATTTTTGCTAAAGTCATCAATGTCTCCTTATTCCTAAATCGAATGAACAATTTTCAGGTCTTATGGGTCCTTTTAAGCAAGATTTAACATTTCAGATCCCTTTCTCCTCTACCCTCCTCCTCTTTTAAAGTCTGGTCAGCTACCTTCTACACTACCCTTCTTCTGTTTTCTCTCTTCTTACTACTTTTTGCTGGACTCATTTTCCTCTGCCTGTCCCTCAAATGTTGGAGGGTCCCTGGCCTTCTTCTCTTCTTTTATTAAGAATTCTCAAATAATGATTTCATCTTAACCTCCATTCAACCACTTATGCTGCACTTATAACTCTCTAGCCCACACAACTACCCTGGCAATGTTCCAATGCCTCCCACACATCCATCTGAGTATTTCCAGGACCCTCAAACTCACCATAGTCACAACTGAACTGATCTTGGAAAGCCAAAGAACAGAGCCCTGGAAAGAGGAATGTACTCTTTTTATTTTGTTAGGAGTAGGTATACTCCCCACTTAGTAAACATTATCCACCCAGTTTTCCAAGCCAAATAGCTAAGAGTGATTCTTGACCCCGTCCTTCTCTTGACCCAAATAAATCATCAAATACTAAAAGAAGATTATAAAATCTTAAAGTTTTCAAATCCCCCCCCCATATTTTCTCAACGACTAATTGTTTAGGCTGTCCCGTAATATTCATAATTGCTTGTGGCTATAATACTTATCACATAAAATGTATATTTCTTCATTAACCTGCAAACTTAGTGGCAGGAAACCGTGTCTTGTTCTTTTTATCCAATGCACCTAGGAACACATAAAGAGTAATAAACATAAGTCTGGTGAGTGAGGGGCTTTAAGAAGCTAAGTAACACCTCAAACGACGTACAATTTATTAACAGCAGAATAGGAATTTATGTGTAGTTCAACTTGCCAGCATTTTTCAATACTAAAGTAACCTCCATGACAGTACAGCAATAATAATAATAGCATATCAGCAGTGCTCTGTATATTCAAAGTGAAAAAATATTCTTTTCTTGTTTATGTTTCTATGTACGTTTTAAATACCCTACAATGATCATACATCATTTTCATAACTGGTGAGGAAACAATATTTTTAGAGCAAAATGCCATAATAAACATGAATGAAAAATCTTTGTTCTCAGGACAATATGTTGTGAAGTTGGAAATTGGGGTTGGGAACATGCATCAGGAATCTAATGGAATATACCAAAAGAGAGATACAACATTAAGCAACCATTGCTAAAAAATACTGCTTTCAATGAACAGTTAGTTAAGCTCATCCAGTGACAGCTGAGAAAACGTAGATAGGTGTACAGTTTCATCGTAGTCTGTCAATGATTTACTTAAAAATGGATCTTTCAACAAAAGATGTTGGCTAATGATGGGGGAGGTGATATTTGAAAATTTACACACAAATTCATTCTAGATTTAAATTTAGTCATAAAAATATAAGAGAAAAATATAAGTGAATATTTATATCAGCAGTTCTCAAAGTGTAATCTGGATTTCTGAACCCTTTCAGGGGGTCCACAAGGCTAAAACTATTTTCAAAACAGTAAGATGACATCTGCTTTTTCATTCTCATTCTCTGGAGTATACCATAGTTTTCCAGAGGCAACATGTCCTATGATAGGTATCTTAAGAGCTTAAATGCAAGGCAGATATAAGCCAGATGTTCAAAAATGTAAAATTTCTCAGTAATTTTTTACTAGGGGATATATAATTTTTTTTCATAAAAATGTTGTTTTTGTTAACATGTAATGGACTTACTGTTTCTTAATAAATTAGTAAATATTTTAAAATTTCCCAGTGTTAATTTCTAATGTGGCAAATGTCTACCGATGTAACCAACATAAAAAAGAGCTCTTCTGAGTCCTGAATAGTTTTAAAGAGTTTTAAAGGGGTCCTGAGACCAAAAACTTCAAGAACTGCCCGATTTATATAGTTTGAGCAAGGCCAAGCTTCTCTAAGCATGACTCCAAAGCAAGAAGACCAACCAACACACATGTCGCTATGTTTTAAACTTCCATACATCTAAAAATAAACATAAGCAAAATTACAAGAAAAACTGACAAGTTGAGAGAAAATACTTGCAACTTAAAACAACAGGTTCATAGTATTCGCATATAAAGATCTCTTTCGTATCGCTAAAGAAAAGACAAATACTCTCCCAATATAGGAAAACGGAAATGAAAACTAATGGGAAAACAGTATAATACAGTAGGGGCCAATATGCATATAGAAAAATAACCCCCAAAGTTATTAGTAACCAAAGCAATGTAAATTAAAACTGATTAAATCAGCAGTGGTGTTTTAAAATTATAATATCGAATTCAGTAAGAATGCAGGGAAACAGGTGTCCATATAAATTACTGTTCGGAACATATATAGTTACAACCTCCTAGAAGGCAATCTAGATACATGGATCAGAAATCTTAAAAGTATACAAACTCGGGCCGGTCGAGTGGTGTGTTGGTTAAGAGCTGGCTTGGGACGCCAGAGGGCCCCAGTTCAGATCCCACATATGAGGGCCAGTGACACTGCCCTCTACAGCTAAGATACTGGACAACAGCTCAATCTGGAGCTGGGCTGCTGTGAGTCACCGATAGCATAGGCTGCAGCCCCTGCTACAGTGGGTTGCCATGGGCTACCGTGTGTAGCCAGCAACCAGCGTGAGCAGCCAGCAGCTGCAGTGAGTGGCAATCCAGAAGCCCTCGACTGATCTGCCTCGCCTGGGAAGAGCACAATGATGGTGCCAACTTGGGCCAGTGAAGCAACGTCCTCCACAACTAGACTGAAGAACAAAACAACAGCAACTTGTCTGTTCCCCTTCTCCCAATTCCCCAGCGCTGTTCCCATCCCCCAATTCCCCAATAAAAAAATCTAAAAAAAACCCAAAAACTATATGAACTCCTTGACCTCCAACGCTATCCTAATGGGATAAAAACATATGCAAAAGTCTGCTACAAGAATACTCATTGAAGCATTATTTGTAACTGCAAAAGAAAAAACTAGAAACAAACATCTACCAAGAAGCAGATGGTTGAATATATTATAGCATACCATTGTGTGGAATAGTTATTATCTGATGATTTAAAATATTGTCTATGGAAAGGTATCTTTGATATATTAGGTTTAAAAAAAGGCAGTTACAATTTTTGATGATTCGTTTCAGTAAAAGATAACACATCAATATTCAAAGAACTATGTGCTGGGAATTTTAGGTATGTGCCAAGACTTTTATACGCCTTATCATATTTAATCTTCAAAACTCTATGATATAGGCTGCCCTCTGTTAAATCTCAGTTCTCTCATCTGTAAAACTAAAATAAGTAATTAGCCCCAACACCATGAAAACCTCAACTCATAAAGCCATTAAATAGTGGAGCCCAGATTTGATTCCAGGTCTCAGACTCTGGAACTCAAACTGTATTATGTTAAATATCACCTGTACACCAAAAGGTTAACAGTGAATCAACAGGACTATCTCCCCACTCCAGCTACCTTTATCTCTTTTTCTTTTCTCTTCCCCCTAATGTTATATTTCTTTCTACAATGAACATATTTTAGTTGTTTAATTTAAAACAACTTATTTGTTTGTATTTTGTATGTTTGTATTTTGAAATACTCTGGCTCAAAAGCAAGAGATTCAATTTGGGGGGAAAAAATTTGCAACAAAACTTTCAAATTCAGCACATCTTGTTACTTAACATTATCTACAAACAAACAAAAATATCAGCTTCCATTGGAAAGTTTCACAAAACGTTTATGAACTTCAGCATCAACAGACCTGGTTTAAAATCCACAGTAAGTTATGAACCTTAAGCAAATTATTTAACCTCTAAAACTCAAGCTTCTTATTTGTAAAACACTGATAATAATTCCCCTCTCTCAGGATTCTTATCAGGACTATGTTAAAAGAATAAAGCATGTAAAGAGTAAAAATATAACTCTATAAAAGTGAATTCCTTCAAAAAGACATACAGACATACATACATATAAACTCTAGCTCAATGGCAAATGGACATCAAAATAATGTTGTAATTATAGGTGTTCTCAATAGTTAATGGCTCATTCTCGCTTTCAATTTAATCAAACCCAAAAATACCCAAGAAAATAAATTCTCCTGCCCTTTGGGAAATCCTAAGCCTAGAGCACTGTGAAACAAACGTTTTTAATGTCTTTTCATTACTGATATTGGCCTACTTGACTTTTGTATCCTCAGGATGCTAAGCAGAGTGCTTAGTTAGTTGGCTGAATAAATGTGGAGACCTTGGAACACCTAAATGTCTAATAATGAGTCCCATTATCACTCAAGTCTAAAAGCCTTCACACAAAGCTGTGGTGCTAATTAACATTCAACAACAGTTTTGATTTCAAAAAAGCAATCAATCATGCATCAAGTTTCATCCAACTCACTTATTTCCAGAGAAGTGTATCTAAAATTACAAAATCCCTGGGATGAGTCTTAAAGTAAGAGGGAGAAAAGAGAGCTCTTAAACTTTAGTCTAACTTCCTCACAAGGATCAAAAGGGTCAGAATCTCAGAGCACGCTAAAAGGTTTCCTCCGTACTTATTAGTCTTTTTGGTGTTCATTTAGCAATAGTCAATAAACAATATCATAAAAACTAAATAAATAAAAAACTAATCTCTGCTCTGCAATTATTCAGAAGTTCCAACTTGTCTATAAATTTAATTTTATTACAAGACCTACAATGAAACAGCCATACTACAAAACAACTAAGAAACCCTAATTTTATGTAAACACTTAAATTTCACCTCCCTCAACCAAACAGAACATTCAATCATCACACAAATACTGAGTGCCCACTACTGATTACTCAAAAAATATTCACTGAAATCTCACTAGGTGCCAGGCATTGTTCTGAGCTCAGAGGAATACACGATTGGCTAAAAAACAAAAATCCCTGCACTTATTGAAGTTACATCTTAAAGAGGGTGAGAGGTAGGAAGAGCAGAAACAAACAAAATCAGTGCATCATATATATTACAAGGGGATAAATGTTTTAAAATACAAAGAAAGGGGGAATATAAAGTGCAGGGTCGGGGGGAAGGGCTGAATTTTTTAAAACAAGGGTTCAAAGAAGTCCTCACTGAGAAAAACATTTTAACAAGGTCTTAAAGATGAAATGACATAAAATTAGCACAAGTTCTAGTCCTACATATATCAGATTTACAAGCAGCAACCAGTAAACTTATTTTCTTAATTCCTGAAAAGGGTAGGAGCAAGAAAGTAGAACTTAAACTCTGCCAAACTGCCCTCCAGAAATAATATACAAATTTATTTGCCTTCAGCAACACATCTCCCAAAACCCTATCACCAACAAGTATTATACTTCAAATCTTTGCCAGTGGGATTGGGGAGCAAGGGTGGTTTTTGGTCGCATTTTATTTTTGTTTTGTCATTTATACTAAATTGAACACTTTCACATGCTGACTATTTTTATTTCTCCTGTAAACTGTAAACTGCTTGTCAAAATATTTTAAAGTGAATTACTCCAATATCCATGGCCAAACAGTCACATATTAGATTTGATTAAAGCATATTACATGCACTGCCATTCTACATAAACACATATGCTTATGTAATACACATAAAAAGAGAGTTATAGGCATTCATTCCATCATAACTCAAGTTAGTATCTTCCACTAATATTTAAAAAAAACAAAACACTAGTGTCAAAGTCAAAGAGAGAAAAGGGGTTCAAATTAAAGTCTTTAAAACTACCTAATCATATAACACACAGTATTTCAATTAATACATTCATTTAAAAGAATGAAGTACTGACATGGTAATGTCCATGATATATTAACAAGTGAAAAAAGAACACAGAACAGTTTGCATAGCATGATCCATTTATAAATTACATGGCAAATATAAAACAAATACAGCACAGGAATAAGGAACCAGTCGCTGTCCTAGGTGCTAGGCAAGGTTTTTTCCTGCGTTTATGGAGCTTACATTAAACTCTGGTTGTTAATAGGTATCTTGACTTTATTTGGATTTACTTTAAGTATTAAGCCACAATATATTACAACAATAAACATTTTCTCAGTTTCTTTACAAATAAAGGTTTGACTCTAAGAGGAAAGTAAACAGGAATATTTCATAGTTACACATACGGATACTACATTTTGGATTTTAGAGCAGTAACTATGATACAGAAAATTTAAGAAGTTATACAAACACACACAAAATACATTACCTAGCATTAGTGAAAGAAAAGAAAAAATGTCTCGAAAATATTTTTTGTCTTATTTATACTCAAGATCTTTTTTCATTAACCACTCTAAAGCTCAATTGATAATATTTCATTTAAAAAATCAAGTTAGGGCCGGCCAAGTGGCTCAACTGGTTAAGAGCTCGCTTGGGAGCGCCAGTTCTGAGCAGCAGGGCTCCCACATTGAGGGCCAGTGACGCTCACCCTCTACAGCGAAGATGATGAACAACAGCTCGACCTGGAGCTGGGCTGCTGTGTGAGTCGGGTAGGCTGCAGCAGGGCTGCAGTGGGCTGCCATGAGCTACGTGAGTGGCTGGCAGCCAGCGGGAGCGGCCGGCAGCCGGTGTGAACTGCCACTGGGAGCTGCTGTGAGGGGCCAACCAATGACCGGCGACCGGGGAAGAGCACAATGATCATACCAACATGGGCCAGTGAAGCGACGTTCTCCACAACTAGACTGAAGAACAAAAACAGCAATTTGTCTACCTATCTGTTCCCCTTCCCCGATTCCCCAACACTGTTCCCTTCCCCCCAATTCCCCCAATAAAATCTTTAAAAATAATAAATAAAAAATCAAGTTAAAGACTATTCATGATCCTAATTTGGTCTAAAACACATTTGCAGTAGTATACATAAATGCTGTACACACCTAGAAAAACGTCTTGAACTAACTTACCAGCAGTAATTTCTTGAGATAGGTATAAAAGGAAAGTAGGCAGATGGGAATGAAGAGAAAACTTTACACTTTTTATTCTGTATGCTTCTATACTGTTTGAATATTTGTAGTAAAATAATATCTTTATGACAAAAATGAGAAATAAAATACTTAAAAAGTTTCAGTTCCAAAAAATAACTAGGCACTTGGTCCCATCAAAATTTCCCTATGTAACATCTTAATGTCCATCAATATGGAATTGCTTGTATATAAAAAGCAGTGCTGTGCAGTATAATACCAATCAAGAGCTCCATATACTATGAGATTTCTAGGATTTCTGCGAAGTAAAAAAACAGAAGGTGAAAAACAGTATAAGCTTTATCTAAGAAGAGAGAGATGAATAAGTACACATATTTTTTTTTAAATAACTAAAACCTAACAAAAACGGTTATGAGGGAGGGAGAGGATAAAAGCTAAATTTTTCTGATTATACCACCTCATATTTTAGTTTTGGTTTTGGAACCACATAAATATTTTACATAATTATGAAACAAAATTAAATCAAAATGAAAATAAGTTATTGCCAAAAAGAGCAAAATAAACACATAAACGTAACTATGCATCAAATTAGTGGCTTAACCTCAGGGAGAAATCATTTCAAACGATATTAAGACAGTAATTTGACTGTAAATCCCCAGAATTTGTGTTAATTGTAAGAATTCTTAAATTATTTTCAGCAACCATTTTCTACAATCTCAAGATAACATTACTAAGATATGTGCATATATATATTTGTAAAATAAAGTAATTCACTACTCTCGACATTTTCAGCATAAAAGAGCTATAAATATATGTGTAAAGGTTAAAAAGTTTAACCTAATCTTAAAACGAAATCAGATTTGGAAATATTGGTATGAACTCATGATGTATTTTCTCATTTAAATAATCATACAACAAATTCAGCAAAGGACAGAATATAAGGTCAAAACACAAAAATCAGTTGTATATTTTGAAACACTAGTAAATACACAATCTGAAAAGGATATTAAGAAACAATTCAGTTTACAACAGCATTAAAATGTTTAAATGTACACCAGCATGAAGTATCACTTAGGAATAAATTTAACCAAGGAGGTACAAGACTTGAAACTACTAAACATTACTGAGGGAAATTAAAGAAGATTTTAAAAAATGGAAAGACGTTCCATGTTCATGGATCAGAAGACTTAATATTGTTAAGATGTGAATACTACCCAAAGCAATGTATAGATTCAACACAATCCCTATCAAAACGCCAAAGGCCTTTTTTTGCAGAAATGTAAAAGAGGATCCTAAAATTTGCATGGCATTGCAAAGGACTATGAATAATAATAAAAAATATATCATTAAGAAGAACTAAGTTGGACTACTTAAACTTCCCAATTCAGAACTTACTAAAAAGCTACAGTAATCAAGACATGTACTACTGGCATAAAGACAAAAATATAGATTCAATGGAATAGAACTGAGAATCCACAAAAAACCCATGCATCGATGGTCAACTAATTGTCAAGAAGGGTGTCAAGACCATTTAATGGGAAAAGAACAGACTCTTCAACAAATGTAACTTGTACAACTAGACACTTACTTACTTTACACCAATATACAAAAATTAACGCAAAATCGATCAGGGGACTAAATATAAGAAGTAAGACTATAAGACGGCCGGCCGGGTGGCTCAGTTGGTTAGAGCGCATGCTCTGAACAAGATTGTCGATTCGATTCCCGCATGGGATGATGGGTTGTGCCCCCGCAACGAGATTGAAAGTGGCAACTGGACTTGGAGCTGAGCTGCGCCCTCCACAACTAAGACTGAAGAGCAACTTGACTTGAAGCAGATGGGTCCTAGGACAAACACACTGTTCCCCAATAAAGTTTAAAAAAAAGGAAAGTAACAAGTGTTGAAGAGGGTGTGGAAAAATTGAAACCCTCATACATGGCTGGTGGGAGTACAAAATGGTGCAACCACTGTAGAAAACGGCTTTTCAGCTCCTCAGTAAATTAAACTAGAATTACCATGACGCCGCAGTTCCATTCCTAGATAAATACCCAAGAAACCAGACAAGTGTTCAAACAAAAACTTATACACAAATATTCACAGCAGCACTATTCAAAATAGAGAAAAGCTAGAAACCCAAATAAACAACATGTGGTATATCCAAGCAATGGAATATTGTTCAGCCATAAAAAGGAATGAAATACTGATACATTCTATTGTACAACACGGATGAACCTTGAAAACATTATGCTAAGTGACAGGAGCCACACAAAAGGTCACATATTGTATGATTCTATTTATATGAACTGTCTAAAACAAGCAAATCCATCAAGTCAGAAAACAGATTAGTGCCAGGGTCTGGTGCACAATGACTGCTTGCTTAATGAATACAAGGTTTCCTTTTGGGGTATGAGAAAGTTCTGGAACTAGATAGTGGTGATGGATACACAACACTGTGAATGTATTTAATACCACTGAACTGGACACTTTAAAATGGCTCAAATGGTCAATTTTATGTTATGCATATTTTATCACAATAAAAAGATATCTCTCTCACTCACTCCCACACATACTCCCACACACACCCAGTTCTGTCTACTAAAATGGCCTAGAAACAATGGCCAATCCATAGCACCAAAGACCCAGACTATGGTCTTTAAATACTGTTTTCCATTAAAACGAATCAAAACCCCTTAGAAAAATAACTGGTTCTAGATCTGAGGCAGGTGATGTATGAGATGAACCTAGAACATCTTGTTAAACAAGAAAACAGGGTTACAAATGGTTACTAAGGTTGTATCAAAGCATACAAGGGCCAACATGAAGGGGCTCCCACTGGCTAAAGATAAAACAATATGAGAATTAAAAAGACTAACTACAATGGATTAAAACATCAAACATATTCAAAACCAGGAATTCATATAGATACTAAAAAACAACCAACCAACCAACCAACCAACCAACCTCACTGGCCACTGGCCACCTCTATCAAATACTTGGAAAATAATCAAGCATTTATCTTGCTCTTCCTCAAAATCATATAATTGCTGAGGTAAAAAAGTTCTTTTTTATAGAAGAACTCCAGCAAATAAAACAGAAGGAAAGATAGAAATCACCACCATTAGATTTATTGATCTAGTTTGGGGTCAGCAAACTTTTTCTATGAAGGACCACATAAGTATTTTAGGCTTTACAGGCCATACAGCCTCTGTCTTAACTATTCAACTTTGCCACTGCAGCACAAACCCAGCCAGAGACAAGATGTAAAGGAACTAGTGTGGCTACATTCCAATAAAACTGTATTTACAAAGTAAGCAGTGGATCAGATTTGGCCAGTGGGCTGTAGTTTGCTGACCTTGATCTACACAATGATCATCAATGACAATTAAAACTATTATATGAAAGGCTGTGGGGGAACTTCATAGTGGATGGTGAATCAGGCTGACAAGAATAAACCCAGTGATCAACTGTATCATCACAAAGAGAGATTACTAGACATTATTTGTCACCTGATATTATGCAATAGGAAATAGCACCACCTAATAATCTGACTAAAGTCTAACTATCAGTTTGTAGTAAATTCTGGGGATAGAGGAACATCCCCTCTATTATAAATAACCACAGAGATACAATCAGCAAAACCCAGAATGTGGTAAGTTCCAAAGGACAAATGATTTCTTCAACAAATAAATGGTAAGAAAAAGAGGGGGAACAAAAAATTTTCATCCATTGTAAAAATTAAAAATAGCAACCAGGGCCGGCCGAATGGCTCAGTTGGTTAAGAGCTTGCTCAAGAGTGCAAGCTCTGGGCTGGCCAAGTGGCGTGTTGGTTAAGAGCTGGCTTGGGACACCAGAGGGCCCCGGTTGGGATCCCACATATGAGGGCCAGTGACACTG
>NW_017731358.1:8669643-8693353 GCF_001890085.2 Hipposideros armiger | reverse complement strand
CTAAGATGCTGAACAGCAGCTCAACCTGGAGCTGGGCTGCCCTGAGTCACCGGCGACGGTGTAGGCTGCAGCCCCTGCTGCAGTGGGCTGCCATGGGCTACCGTGTGTAGCCAGCAGCCAGCGTGAGCAGCCAGCAGCCGCAGTGAGCGGCCATCCAGAAGCCGGCGACTGATCTGCCTCGCCCGGGAGGAGCGCAATGATGGTGCCAACTTGGGCCAGTGAAGCGACGTCCTCCACAACTAGACTGAGGAACAAAGGGACAGCAACCTGTCTGTTCCCCCTTCCCCCAATTCCCCAGCACTGTTCCCAACCCCCCCAATTTCCCAATAAAAATCTTAAAAATATATATATAAAAAAAAAATAAACACCTCAAATGGAGAAAATATTCATCACCTGTTTGGGAATATCAGGTTCCCTAAAATGAATGGATGAATGAATGAATGAATGAATAATAAAATTACCCCAATTCTACTAGAAGCCAAGTTCAGTGCCCATAAAGAGCTAAGTGGAAAGGGAAAGGGAGAAGCAAATCGGAAAAGGAGAAAGAAGGAAGCTGCGACTCATTCTTCCCTTCCCTCACCCTAGTTAGTGACAAAGAAGTGAGGTGCTGCTAACTGCTCTTTTAAGAATGTCCTGGCAAGGACAAAGGGTATCTTACTTTTAAAAGGTTTTCCATGAAAATCATTCTGCCTCAAGCTGTGAAAACTGTTTGATGTTCTTAGAGGCCCCGAGGATCTTGGCTATTTCAAAGCAGGAAATTAAAAGCTAAGAAGGGAGAAGAAAATTTTCAGAGGAAAAAAGCTTCTCTCTCCCACTTCCTCAAAATTGAGGAAGAGGAATAATTAAGGGGGGAAAAATACAGTATTCTTCTTAACTCAATTCATAGTTAATGGCCATAGTGGTTTTAAAGTGTTCTAAATAGTTCTCCAAATTTTCAGAGGGTGCCTCAGGCCATTTTACTCTACCGAACAAAACTATGGAGATCCAAGTTAGGAGGAAAAGATCGTTACATTCCATAGCAAATCTGGTGTGCCCATCCAGTTAAGCATTTAATACCTAATGGTCAATGAAAACCAAACTGCCACTGCAAACAGACTTGCCTGAAAATAGTTTTCAGAAGAAAAATAACTCAGTCTAAAAAGACTGACTACAGAGACATCAGATCAGCTAAAAATACACATCTCACATTAAAAACAAACAAAAACTTTGTGGTACTAGGCCAACATGTGTTGATTACAACTAGTGCCTACTGAAAAAGTGCCAGATCCCTAATGGGAACTTTAACTTTCTTAATGCCCTATAAAATATATTCAAGACGGAATTTTCATTACTTTAAAAAGGCATTTGGGGAATGTAAGAACTGAAACCATAAAACTCCTAGAAGAAAACCTAGGGGGTAATAAGCTCCTTGACATAGGTCTTGCCTACGAATTTTTGGATCTGACACCAAAAGCAAAGGCAACAAAAGCAAAAATAAACAAGTGGGATGACATCAAACTAAAAAGCTTCTGCCCAGCAAAGGAAACCATCAACAAAATGAAAAAGCAAACTACTAAAGGGGAGAAAATATTTGCAAATCATATATCCAATAAGGAGTTAATTTCCAAAACATATAAAGAACTCAACTCATTAGTTTAAAAAAAAAATTAAAAAATGCGCAGAGGATTTAAATAGACATTTTTCCAAAGAAGACATACAGACAAAATCACTACTCACAGGGAAATGCAAATTAAAAGTACAATGAAGTATCACCTCACACCTGTTAGAATGGTTATTATAAAAAAGACAAGAAATTAACAAGTGTTGGAGAGGCTGTGAAGAAAAGGAAATCCTCATGCACTGTTGGTAGGAATATAAATTGGTAGAGCTACTATGGAAAACAATATGCAGTTTCCTCAAAAAATTAAAAATATGATCCAGCAATTCCTCTTCTGGGCATTTATCCGAAAAAAAATGAAAAAACGAATTCAAAAAGATATATGTACCTCTATGTTCACTGCAGCATTATTTACAATAGCCAAGAAACGGAAACAATACAAAAATTGTGGTATATGTGTACAATGGAATATTATTCAACCACTAAAAAAAAAAAAGAATGAAATCTTGCTATTTACAACAACATGGATGGACTCTGAGGGCATTATGCTAAGTGCAGTCAGTCAGAGAAAGACACATGCCATATGATTTCGCTTATATGTGGAATCTGAAAAACAGAACTCAGATACAAAGAATAGATTGACAGTTGCCAAGGGAAAGGGGGTTGGGTGAAATGAGTGAAGGGGGTCAACAGGCACAAACTTCAAGATATAAATTAAGTCATGGGGATGTAATGCACAGCATGACAATCATCATCAATAATATTATATTGCATATTTGAAAGTTGCCAAGAGAGTAAATCTTAAAAGTTCTCATCAAAAGAAAAAAAAAATTTTTTACTTGATATGGTGGCAGATATATAACTTCACAGCATATACAAGTATCAAATTATTATGTTGTATACCTGAAACTAATACATGTCAATTTTACCTCAATTTTTTTAAATGGCATGTGATGATGGTTTTTCTTCAAATTAAGAAAAAAAAAAAGATTTCCAGGCTTATAACCACCCTACACAAGCCCATTTAAAACACACACACGCATAACAGGATACAGAGAACAATCTACACTAAAGGCTTTATTATTTTTATTACCACTAATAATAACAGCAGCTAGAATTATTATGTGCCAGACACTGTGCCAAGTATCTTACATGCCTAATTACCTCCTTTAAGCTTTACAATTTCCCAAAAAGGTTAAGTATTACTATCACCACTTCAGAGAGGGTTCTGGTTCATGCCTTAGGATGGAAAAAATAGATATAAAGTTATACACACCTAAAGAGATATCAAATCTCACTCTAAAAGGACTTTTATTTAGAGTATTCTCTGAAACTTTCCCTTCTGGAACATGGAGTTCATCTATGCAAAGCAAAGGATGGGGGAACATGTGTCAGCTAGTTAATTTATTATCTAGGGCAGCTTAGTCTCTTTCCTTGTATTACCGCTAAATTACTGTCTCCAATGAGTAAAACCTAAATTGGCAGTTCATTACAATCACATAGTAGCATAGACAGGTCAAAAGAGCAAAGATTTAAGAATCAGAGAGCTTAGGGATCCATTCCCAGTTCTGCCCTGTTACTAGTTTTACATCTTTTACCCTCCAGAAGGGCCTTGTCTGTAAAATGGACAGATCACCTACACCCTGTGAAACAATGCTCTTTGAATGTTGGCTCCCTTCTCTTCTAAAAGCAAGCTCCAAATACCTAAGGCAGAGCTTCCAAAGTGTGGCCAGTCCTTCATGGGCTTCTTACAAGCAACATTTCCTAAATTTCTTTGGCCACAGAATATTTATTACAGCATAACACTGTTTAGGAAACACTGACCAAAGGCCTTTCATACAGGTTAAAAAAATAAAACTTAACACTTTGCTTCAGGTTCTATGACAGCTCTTTTTGCTCTCCAGTGTTATTTTTATCCACTATCTAGTTCCTGTCCTTATTCTGTACGGTTGAGCTGGCAAGCTACTGTGCCTGCTAGATATATGAGCATTCCATTTATTAAACACTGTACATTAAAATCCAGACAGCCTCTTACAAGTGTGGTCCGAAAAATCCAACTGCATGAAAAACAGGGCCTGTCATTGCAAAGTTAACAGAAAACAGTATTTTTCCAGTTACAGAGTAGAGGAGACAGGGAATGGTAAGTTCATTCCCTTGCTAGAATTGCATGAAGTGAAGCAATTATTACAAACAAATGTGTACCCGGCCTCACCTTAAAACAAGTCAGGGCAGAGGGTGGGAGCCAATTATACTGTATCTGAATTTTGTATCATCACAGAATTTTATTGTAATCTGACACTTAAAATACTCATCAACTAAGAAAAGTTCCTCAGTGACACAAAAATTTTTTTCCAAATCATGAGAACTGTAACTCAACCTTTTAAATTAATATTTAAGTACTCTCAAAAATTACAAAAATACATTTTAAAAACATGCTTATGAACTGATGTATTAAAATTTGGTCTATATTTTAGATTCAATGTTTCAAATTTCTGATTTATTTTTCAATATTTAATATTTGTTAAGTACCAACTAGATAAAGAGGATCTTCATGTTCAAGAACAATACAAATCAACAACGAAGGATATTGAGAAAGTGATCACAAGGAAAAATAAGGATAGAAGATTGCGAAGTCTAACATTTGCCTTGAGTCAAACTATGGTATGTTAACTGGGCTCAAAACTGGTGCCGTCAAGTTACCAAAAAGGTAGCAAGGCTCCATTTTTGCATAATCATTCACATTCTCTTAGGACAGTAAAGGAGTTAAGAATTAGAGCTCTAGACTAAATCACCTGAGTATACCCATCAAAACTACCAACTTTTTTCTAATTAACTTCTTCCCCAACCCTCACTCCTATGACCCACAGCAGCATCTCACCTCTTCCCATAAACTTGAGAAAGTTCACAGGGTTTCTCAGGTATATGTGAGAAACAAAAAGATTTTTTGGTTTCATTTAAATTTTTTTAAATAAAGTAAAGCCACATTTTTAAACAATATCTTACTTCTAAAAACATACTGATAGCTAATAAGCTATACACTTAATATTGATGGTATATACAGTTGACCCTTGAACAACGTGGGGTTAGGGGCGCCAACCCCTGCTTAGTTGAAAACCTGCCTATAACTTTTGACTCCCCTAAAACAACTACAGTTAACCCTCAGTATCCACAGAGGATTCCAGGATACCAAAATCCAAAGATGCTCAAGTCCATTATATAAAATGGCACTGAACGATACATAGTCAGCCTTCCACATCCACAGATTCCCAGATGAGGATCAAAAATACTGTTTTCGATGCATGGTTAGTTGAATCCATTGATGTGAATGAACCCCAGAGATATGAAGGGCTAACTATATATTGGGGTAGCGGGGAAACAACACATTTAAGTAGACCCACACAGTTCAAACTCATGTTGTTCAAGGGTCAACTGTACAAAGTAGTGGAGTCAGAGAATCTTCTGCCTCTGGGATCTTTGTTTTCTAAGGACCCCAGAAATTAAATATAATGCTAGAACATTTCCTCTATCCTTTAAAAATGCAGTTATTCTTTAATTTTCTGGAAATTGACAGTTAAGTTTCTAGAAACTTTATAATTAAGGTCTCAAAAGTCTCTCAATAAAGGTTATCCCTGATGTTCAACTGAACTTAAATAGAACTATGCTTTGTTCTTTAGTAATTCCTCTGCCTTTCAAGAAGGGCAGAATAAGCATTTGCTACTTACACAGAAAATAAATAAATCTCTTCTATGTCTAAGAATCATGCCCTAGACCAGCCAAACATCTCACAATGTAACAATCAGTCAGAGTCAGACACCATGTTTATCAATAGAAGCCAAATTTACTATCCTGACATGATTTCTCAAAACCAAATACAGACAGCAAAATTTTAGAGCTGTTTAAGAGGTTGGCTTATTTAGCAATAGAACCTATATTATTTATTAATATTTCTCATTCTCTCTGGGAAAGCTCTTAAATTGATATACTAATATGCATTTGTACATCAAACAAATATTATCTTAGAGACACAAAAAGAAGTTCTGTAAAAATTAGAGTTTTCTACAATTACAAGTCTAAGTGCATCCATGATAAACAGGTCAGGCCTGCTCATATTTAGTATTGTCTGTTTATATCTTACAGGATAAGCTACTTGGTGAAAATAAAGAAATTGATCTGTCAGGTTTTATTGTTCTAAATCTCTCTTCTATCCTCACCTACTCCAAATAAAATCCTGGAAGGCTTGGGGGTATTGTAGTAGCTGGACAGGCTCAATGTTTCAACGGTACTATGCTTACCAACCAGTGCAACCCAGCACCCAAGTTCTTTCATTCAGCTACACATCCAAAAAATTCAGAGCCATTGAGTGCTAAGCACATAGTATACCAAAAGTGTCTATATCTTTGTGTCTCTTTCCTTTCCCTACTATGGCTCCCTCATGTTTAAACAAAAACCCAGGTTTAACTTTATAATTTCTTATATCAAACTTAAACGTTCCTAGAAACATCAGTGATAGTTTGGTGACCTGAAAACTCTATAACATGTGACCACCATGTCTAGTATTCACGTAACTACCATGACAAATTGCCTTCAACTCAAATATGTATTAAGTAATCCAATACAGAAAGCACGTGCTTCACATTGCAAAAAATTACAAAGTTGAGTAAAATACTTTCTTGCCATACTGGAATTTATAATCCCCTAGAGGGAAACAAAACAAGTTAACTAGAATGCACAGCAGAACACAAGGGAGATGGAGTGCTACAGGAGTTACAAGCAAGTGAATTTCAAGCCCTGGGATAAGGCATGGAAGTCTTTAGTGGCTGAGGTGGCATTTGGGACTCTCAACGCTGAGCAGGTCTTTGAAACAACAAGAGGAGAGAATGTGTGACAAAGAATATTTAGACTAAAAAAATTCCATTGGAACCAGGGCAATCATGACAATGACAACTACTAACAAGCATACCACTAAGAATTTCAATATACGTTTTAACATTTGTGCTGGGAGAGAAATCATTACCTCCTTTAGCAAGCACCTTTCTAAAGAACATAAATTTCTCAACCTCCTTTAATGTGGTATAAAATTTCAAAATAAACTAAAGATATAACTAAAAACAAAACGAAGCAATGGGACAAATCATTGAAGTGTTTTTAAACCACATACACTTGAGAGTAAACAGACTATATGACAGACTGATAACAATTATTACACAATAACATAATTCTTGGACAGTATTTTAAACCTGCACTGTCCAATACAATAATCACTAGCAACATGTGGCTACTGAGCACTTAAAATGTGGCTACTCCAAATTACAATGTGCTGTAAGTGTAAAATAACCACTAGGTTGTGAAGATTTAGAAGCAAAAAAAAAAAAAGTAAAATATCTCATTA
This sequence comes from Hipposideros armiger, assembly GCF_001890085.2. Taxonomy (NCBI): domain Eukaryota; kingdom Metazoa; phylum Chordata; class Mammalia; order Chiroptera; family Hipposideridae; genus Hipposideros; species Hipposideros armiger. The sequence continues at coordinate 8,686,367 of NW_017731358.1, read as the reverse complement.
GTAAATTTTATATTTGATTGCACGTTGAAATATTTTGGATATTCTGCATTAAATAAAATATATTATTAAGTTTAGTTGTGTCTTTTTACTCTTTTTAATGTGGCTCCTGGAAATTTTATAATTGCATATGTGTCTCACATTTGTTGCTTGCATTATATTTCTACTGAATAGCTCAGGTTTAAACAGTTGCTTAATATTAATATTGTTCAGATTTCTGTAGTTGCTTCATATTGTTGTTTCATGTTGGCATAGTAATCACTTGATGCCTCCTGTCTAGATACTGAAAAGGTGAGATGCCTGCCAAAAAAGTGTGTCAGCTTAACTACCCTTTCGGAGCAAATGTGGAAAAAAAAAAAACTAACTACAACTTTTCCAGATACATTTACTAAGCAGTTAATGCTGGCTGATGTCATGAGATTATGTTAGATAAGAACTACTCAGTGATACAAAGACATGGGATCCAGGAAATAGGAGAGTAGGCACTAAAGAGCAATGAAAGAAGTTAGAGTATGACAGCTGTATAGCGAGATCTGGAGAACAACCAGGCCAGATCCCAGCAGTAGGATGAGGACTCTAGGAAAAAGGACACTCCAGGAAAAGAACAGAGGGTGGGACAGAATCTAGAGAATGCCTGATAAAATTTAAGGGAAAACACTAAGATTACGGTAACTGCAAACAGTGCAAGAAAAAAATGGCAACAATAAAGTATTTTTTTTAAAGTAAAAGCAAAACTGAGGGTTACTAGTTGGGAGGGGGTGGGGATGAAGGAGAAGGGGAAGGGACAAGACAATACAAATTGGTAACTACAATATGGCCTCAGGGATAGAAAAGACAGTCCGGGGAATATAATCAATAATGTTCTAAATATTTTTTAGGGGGCCAGTTGGACTCATGTCTTGTTAGGGAGACCACTTCATAGTCGGTGTAGAGGTCTGGCCACTGCACTGTATTTCTGAAGCTGATGTTGAATAATATTGTATGTCAACTATAATTATATATACATATAGTCACAGGATGTAGAGTAGAGTGGGGTAATGGAGTCAATGGAATTGTAATAGATAAGTATGATATCAGGGGTGGGAGGGCAGTGGATGGGGGAGGGGGGCTGTTACGTTGTGAGGGGTGAAAAGAATAACTATTGCATTGTTCTGTACACCTGAGACGAATAGTAAAAAAATAAAAATAAATAAATAAATAAAATAAAAGTAAAAGCAAAGAAAATGTGATTGCCACTTTGTAAACAGTTTGACAGTTCCTTAAAATATTAAACAGAATTACCTTACAACCTAACAATTCCACTCCTAGGTATATATCAAAAGATCTGAAAATATGTCCACACAAAAACTTGTTCACAATTGTTCACAGCAGCATTATTCACACTAGCCAAAAAGTAAATAGCAAACCAAATGTCCATCAACTGATGAATGGATAAACAAATGGTGGCATTTCCATACCATGAAAGTTATTCGTCAAGAAAAAGGAATAAAGTACTGATTAATGCTATACCATGAATAAGCCTAGAAGACATTACGAGAAGTAAAAAAGCCAGTCACAAAAGGGCCACGTATTTAAAATAAATGAAATTAAAAAAATAAAAATAATAATTTAAAAAAGGACCACATATTATATGATTCCATTTATATGGAATGTCGATAATAGGTAAATCCACAGAGTAGATTAGTGGTTGCCTAGATCTAGGAGGAAAGGGAATATGGGGAATGACTGCTAAGGGTCTCGTGTTTCTTTTTGGGGTGATAAAAAAATGTTCTAAAATTAAACTGTGGTAACAGTTGCATGACTGTGAATATACTAAAAACCACCGAACTACACAACTTTAAATGGATGAATTTTATGGTATGTGAATTATATCTCAATAAAGCTGTTTGTAAAAGGAAATGTGGTCATTGTATGCTACTTGCTTCTGCCGAGAATGCTGTTTAGTATCTAGATACTGAGTATTAATCATTTGAATTATAATTTAAATAAATAAAATTAACTAAAAATAATGGCATAATTGCTATCAGCATGATAGCAAAAGAGATGAGGATGACAATAGTATCTATCGTAAATGAGAAGACAATAAATATAAAAAAATAATTTTAAGAAATAGACAAAGTATATACTAATTAAGAATATGACAAACACTACTAAAGGAAACAGCTGTCACAGTTAAGGTTGCCTCTTAGAAATAGAAATGGGGACAGAAGGCTGGCTTCCATAATAAGACTTTTTGCACTATTTGATTTCTTTAAGTGATATGACTGTATTGCTTTATAAAAATAAAAAATACATATATTTTTTTAAATGACTAAACTAAGAAGTGCTTGGTTTACGAGCAGAATGAAACCGTGCGCTCTTAAAGAGGTAAAAGGCACAGGCTTCATTGACACTGACGCACTCTGCGCCTCTGATCTCTCAAGAGAACAGGTTTTTTTCATGAAAGGTGTTAGAAAACTGGAAAGTTGGAGGAAAAAATAAAATACCCTTTGTCTTTTTCTTTACCATGAAATAAACACCTATTTCCAGCAAGAACACAGATAATATCTGCTTGACACTACAAATCATTTTTCAAAGACACTGTGAGAAATATTTCAAATGTGCTACTAAGGTAAGTGTTCACTGGTTATGACTATTATTAGTATTTTACCTCTTATTGTCAAAGGAAGCATTCTCTCATCTTCGTCCTTCCCATCTAACTCACATTCAGAAAAAAAAAAGGATTTAGTAATCTAAAGCATTTAGATTTAGTGATGAAAAACAATAGTAATTTTCTAGAGTAACTGATTTAGATGGTTTTAATTCTAACACTTTTATGCTAAAGCCAGTGTTAATTTATGTTAATTTACGCATGTACACACAAAATATAATTCCATGGTATAAATAACTTGTAAAGATTCAGAATACCTATGAAAGGATACATATGAAATAAAAATGCTGGCTCTCTCCAGGAAAGGAAACTGGTAGTTAAAGAGCAGAAGCAGGAAAAAGACACCACTGAATACCTTTAAAATTTTGAATCATGTGAGTAAATTCCATTTCTTAAAGCAAAATATGTAAATAAGCATGTAACTGTCTATCATACAGCATCCAATTAATACTGTGATTACTTACATATTATGTAAATATATGCATATATACACATAATTATATATTAATATTGAAACCTTACCAACTCAAAGTATCCCTCTTCCTCTCAAAGTTTAAATAATAATGTGTATAGTGTGAAAGCTCTGAAATTCCAATAGGACAGCAAATGCACCAGTAATACTAAGAGTCTGATGCCAGGCATAACTCCAGTGCCTCCAATTATTCAGGTGCTGCCTCTAAAAACTCAAAAGTTCAGGAGTAATTTGACTCAGCTCAATTACTTCAACACAAGTCATGAAGTGGTTAATCAATTTAAAAGAATTAACTGATTTTAAGGAATAAGGGGAAGTAGAGGGAGTCACATTTTTAAAAGATAGGTTAGCTTTCCTTGGAAAGAAATTTAAAACACACAACCTTTTTAGTTATATTAGCCAGTGAAGCCCTAAGAATTTCTTAAGACCTCCAAAAGGGAAAAAAGAACTTTGTATGACTGTCCTTTTCCTTCAGATCAACAATTAAGATACCTACCTTTTCCATTTTCATTACATAGGCCATATGTGTATTTGGTAAAGTTACTCTCTAACAGCTAATCATAATTCATTAAGAAAGCTTAAATGGGGCCGGCCGAGTGGCTCAGTTGGTTAAGAGCTCGCTCAAGAGTTTGAGCTCTGAGCAACAGCGGTTCGAGTCCAGCCCGAGCTGAGCAGCCGCTGAGCTGCCAACAGGTAGCAGGATGGCTCAGCTTAAAAAAAAAAAAAGAAAGCTTAAATGACTCCATGCAATGCCTTCAAGCATTCCAATAAACAGAAGATATGGGCAGGTCAAAATCCAAACAGCAACTCCACATGTACCACAGAAGAAAAAAACAAACAAAAAAACTTAAATCAGATGAAATGCTGTGGCTGTGTAATAAATGTAAACGGTCAATGGAAGAGTTGGAAACAATATTCTGGGCTAGCATATTGAAGACGTTAGTACCTTTATCCATATCACCAAAATCCAACTATAGTTGGTCAACCAGACAGAGGTGAGATGACCCAGATCTCTTCCTCATCACTTCAGTGACCAATAAATTAGAAAATGTTTGCTGTAGCGAGAAGTTATTACAGAACCCGTTATCCAGAAGAGGCTTTCCTGACTCCTGCTCTTTTAAAAGAGAGTGAAGCTTGTATAATTTAACCTTCTCTAGGTTAACATTTTGAACAATTATCAGAGTGATTTCCCCTGAAGCTGTGTGAGCCTACACTAATCCCAATATGCTTGTTTTCCTGAGTTGTCTATTCTTTTTAGTAGGTGTGATGCTCTGTGTCAGTATCCATTCATCCTCTTCTAATTTGCAGTTTTAGAAAACCAAGAGAATTGGATGAATTAGAATTATGTGTTAAATAATAATAAAGAAGTCTAAATAAAAATCTAAAAACCAACCTATGAGCAAAACGTATGCACCATTTGTCTGGAGATTTCAGCTCTTTGAAAGCTTTTTTTGTTTTACTTTCTGATTGTCAAATACCAGCAATTCCCAAAAGGTGATATTCCAAATAACCCAATTCTAATTTCACATTGATGCATAGCTGTTATTCTTTAAAAACAAACAAACAAACAAACAAACAAACAAACAAAAACCCCACAGCCCTAAAGGCTCAGTTTCAGACATAACAAATGTCCAATAGATACTTGACTAATTGGTTGTGCGTGTGTAATCAACCAAAAAAAAAAAAAAGCCTTTCATGAAATTTGTTGTCAAATATTAAAAGGAGGAATAAAACACTTAGAACACTATACAACCAACCTACATGAATAGAAAGAAACAATAATCCTTAATAATGGCTAATTTGGAGAATCACATTTTCATATTACCTATAATACACCAGATTTCCTTATGAACAATCAGTACTTTAAAAAAAAAAATCAGAGCTCTGACTGAACATTAAACAAAATAAACAAAAAAACTCCATATATTACTTATTTTTCTTCTTGTGCTGGTATAAGTCCTAATATTTTCATTTTCAGTGTTCGTTTTAAGTTTTCCCTGAAATCTTAAAAGAACTAAGGATTTTTTTCCAATATAAGTATTTAAGTATTATATTTGCTAACAGGCATGCCTGAAACTAATTTCATAAAGCAGTACTAATAATGAAAGTCTTACACAGTCACTGCTAAATTAGCAACGAAAGACTATCCTAAAAGCAAAAAGTGCTTTAGCTTATCCCTGGAATCCAAATGTTAAGGTAATAGGGATTCATTCTCTATAACATATACAATGCAAGGGCTCTAGAATTGGAATGCCAGGGTTTAAATTCTAGCAGAGCAACTTTCTGGCCAGGTAATCTCTGAAAAGTTGCTTCACCTTTGTGAATCTCGTTTACCCCATTTATAAAGTGGGGATAAATTACAGTATTAGCTACTTTGTAGAGTTGCTATAATGATTAAAAGGAGATATTGGCAGGGTATTTAGTACATAATAAACATTAAATAGTTATATAACATTATTATTCATGGCCACTTTCTATTAAAGCAATCTATTTATTTTCAGCTTTCTAAACCAAAGATTTCAAGATGATACAATTAACGGTAATGAAAAAAATGTAGTGCTAATGTTACTGCTTTGTACCAATGTTACTCATATTTATACCTGCTGCCACTCTGGCTTTTGGGCATGCCTATCCAATTCTAAACCTGTAAATTCATTTAAATTATACCATCATCTAAAATACAAGTTTCTAGAAAAATAGTTCTTCCTTTGTCAGAAATGTTTACTTTTATTACTAAACGGATTTGAAAGGACAATCAAATTAACAACTCCAGACTATGTTAATAAGGGAACATGTTAAGGCTTCATTTCATATCTGTGTCATTGTTGGCCATTGTGCTCTGGAGACAAAAGGAAAAGCTAGTTTGGCAGAATGTTTCATAAAAATAATCTGATCAAACCAAAGTGTTTCTAAAAAAACTACTCTATACAAAAATGTAAGATTCAAACATTTACAAAATTTTAACTTGCGTACACCCTTTGAAAGTAGACCTTTCTCCTCAAAATACACGCGAAGTGGGAAGGATGACTGTAAACTAAGACTCCAAATCAACAAAGTTGTATCTTTATATCATATGCCAGATCAAGTGCATTATAGACACAAAAACATATTGAAATAATTTACTGAATGTCCATTATTTATTTGCTGAGTATTAACTCATTTTTTTAAAAAACTCAATAATAAATAGAATAGCCCTTTATTTTATCAATTTAATGGTAGGAAGCTTTTGGGAAAACAAATTATTCTCCTTTAACTCTACTGTCAGTTTTTCTTTTCTGTTCTATTTACACAGGTCTTTAAATAAGTAGACATTTCTATGTCACATTCAACCAATTTCAAAGATATTTATATGATCAAGGAAGATTTGTAAGACCTAAGACAGGAACAAAGATTGCAACCTCTACTTTAAAACCAATGAACCATAAAAATACTTATATCCTTGAAATCATGCAAGATTCCCTTTTCACACACCCTCTCCCCCCGCCCCCCCCAAAAAGATATGCTAGAAAACAATACTAAACATTCCAACAAATTCATTTACTCATGATGATTATATTCTTAGTAGTACCATATCCAGGAAATCAGGTTGGTCCTGTTACTACTAGCATATACTCCTGTCACACCCACGTGCTCTGCCCCTCCATTCTCCATTGTAGGGTGGAGCATCACAAGAGAACACAATCTCATCGCCTGCCCATCCCCATCCCAGTCTCACAATCCCATGAGTCTTACTAAAAAAATTAAGCACATTAACACTCTAACAAATGTTTATTAAAAAGTATGAAACTGTGGCAACCAGAGTCAGCACATGCATGTTTCACAGCCTTCTCTATACATTAAGAACACACACACACACACACACACACCAGCTCCTTCAGTTCAGAACCTGCTGCTGACACAAAAACTCTGGCTTTTCCAGGCTTGCTGCTTCTCACACCTGCAACTCAAGTCCAAAACAAGGGGCAGGCAGCACAGGGTGCAAGTACTGATTTTCAGTTGAACTATGCCAGTGAAATGAAAAGATGTCACTTCCTTTTCTAAATGCAATTCCCAATGAGCTACAAATTGATTTGTGAATCCCTGGGTTCCCTTGAAGTTTCCCTTCTACAGGCACATGCAACAAGAGAGCATGCAAGTTTTATATGAGGATCTTAGTGTCTTAACTCTGGAAAGGTCTGGTTGGGAAAAGAATGAAAACTTAATGAAAATAAGGTTCTGGTTTTCAGTCTCACACATGAGCTCTCTTCCATAACAACATGGATAATCTAGAAATTGGCTAAATTCTAATAACCTAATTTTTGGATGTCACAAAGAGATTACACTCCTTTGGGAACAGACGAACTCTAAGTTGCCACCTACTCTTCGGTTTTAATCACCATAGGACTAAATACTGCACAATAATATATAACTACTATTAATCATTCTTCACTGAAAAAAATTGATCTAAAAATGCTTTATATGAGGCAATAACTTAAATGATACTCGACTTATTTTCTTCTTTTCAATCTTATATTTAAGCTTAGGCAATTAGCTAAATTTTCACCAACAGTATACCAAAGGATTTATTACTAATATTTTAACCAAAATCACCATAGACAGTACTATTTTCTCTATTTTGAGTATAATATCATGTTATTCTACAGAAGGAATATTAGCCATTAACATTTATTTAATAACATTTGACTCTAGATGTGACTAAAAAAGAAATGTTGGCTTCACCACAGCACATAAAAAGAAATATTTCAAATATACTGATTTAAACTTGGGATGAATGCTTAGCTCAACAAAAAAGGCAAACACTACTTGTTACAAAATCAACTTTTAATTTCTGCTTGAAGCCTTCACAAACCAAGTGAAGGCTGCTGTTACTATTACTACCATTATTTTAAATGCAAGGTTTACCTGAGAATAATCATTATTTATGGAAAACACGTTTTAAGTTGTACCAAAGATTAAAGGATGTGTAAAATACCTGAAATTTTTTAAGTCACAGTTTAGCTCACAGCAAAAAAATAATAAATTTCATTGTTATCATTAAATAACCACAGAACTATTCCAAGCAGATTTCAAGTATGAGGCTTTTATGCGAATTCTACATAAAAAATTATGTTCTTTAGGACTTCAATGGAAAGCATTTAAATAAAAACATTTAGTTTACTAATCCCAAAAATAAATCCAACATTTTTAGGTGCAGAAAAATTAGAAACTGTAATTTTAATAGGCTAGAAAATTAAATATCATTGCCAGCAACCAACTGCTGTCTGCTGAATTTCAAGGGAATCTATTGTATATTAAATTTTTAAAAAGTGAACTCATCTACCCTCTCATCTCAGCACTTTCTCAACCTTCCCATTACAATCAACATATAACTTGGCGGTCAAGTCTTCCAGACCAATAACATCAGAATTTATTTTTAACTCCTGACTCCTTCCCAAATATTCCCCTTCAATCCAATCCAAAATCCTGCCAGTTTTTCACTCACACTGTTCTCTCAAATGTGTTCTTTTCATCCCATTTTCACATTTTATTTTATATTCCCTCATGATTCACAACATACCCTACAATCTCCCTAAAAGGGTTCTAATGTCTCTAATCCATCAACTCAGCTACCCAAATCATTTTCAAAATCTTGGTTCAGCAATCTACAGTAAATTCCAATCTCTCTTGAATCTCAACCAAATTCTTACAGGCCCCTTCTCCCTCCATCAGCTAATAGGAACACATTTCTCAAATTCCATCACTTCTTATTTCCAATTTATGCCCCTCTAATTCAAATTTACCAACCTGCTTAGTAAATACAAAAATCACTTACCTGTCATACAAAAATTACCATCTCTGTACCTCTGTCCATTCCTTCCATCTAGAATCCTTTATGCTTCTCTATCAATTGAAGTTACTGCCTCCTTTAACACCTGTCTTAAAACACACCTCTGCAAGAAGTCTTCCCTCTCCAATCCATTTGGCCTCACCTCCTTTATTCTTCGTCCCTCTGAATAAAGCATTCTATTTGTATTTATAAACTTACATCATCACAGTATTGTTTTCATATTTTGTCCTATAGCCTGCCTCTACAACTAAATAATAAGCTATTGAGGCCCAGGACTACAATTTCTCATGTATCTCTTTTGAACATGAACAGGGGTCCCTTAGAACACTAGCACTCTAACCAATGTTTACCGATTCCCTTCTAAAATGTCCTTAAAGTCAATGTTGTCAAAAACAATTAGCACCGAACTCCAACTTTTTAATGTTAAGTTGACCTACATGGTAACAGATAATTAAACATTTTAACCTACACACTTTACAAGGGTTACCCTATCAGCCAACATCTTCACTATCGAGAATTAAGAAGTCATTTTCAAACAAAATCCTGAAAACAAAATGAAAAGTCCAAAAATTTAACATTGTAAGCTATTCTATTTTGCTCTCTGAAACAGATCTAATAAATTAATTACCTAAAATTGATTTTGAGTGGTTTTTAAACTATATTACCAAGATGAAAAGCAAACACTCCAGTACCACAAGAGGCTCTTAAGTAGCTATTACAAAATTTGCTTCATCATAGCTGAAAATTACCCTAGAATTTTAAAATATTCCTTTCAAATGACCCCAGTGCTTAGAAAGCCTGATCCTTCCCTGAAAGATGCACCATCAGCTTCACATACCCTGCATTCTGTACAAGCTAGTCACCAAAAGAAAAAAAAAAATTAACTTTCAAAAATAATCTCCCATTCAGCTATTAGCTTAGACTACTACCCTGTTTCTGGCAAGTTCCAAAGGCCAACATGAATTGAAATCCTGAGTTCAATTAAAATAATTTTATGTTGCTTAAAGATATAATCAATTTCACATAACAGCATATACCTTTTTTTAAAAAAAATCTCAGTTCTTCAGTTCTCTCCTTCTTCTAGGCAACAAACTAGTTTTTCGTTGTCCTCATCATGCCCCTTTCCCGAGGAATAAGAAAATATAGCTATTTTTGTCAAATTCTGGATGTATGTTTAAATAAACTGTCATTAAATAGCACATAAACATATCCACAAATAAGAGATACATCTGAACATTGGATACTTAGTATAACCAACACCTCAAGAACACAGACTTTTCAGCACAAATCTGGGACAACAATACAGTCTAGCAACAACCCTGAACACAACCCAAATTTCCCTATTATATCCAGGACCACAGCCTTCTGCAATACCTATGATGGAAAGATCTAAATCCATATTCTTATAATTAAATCCATACTTTTATCTAAATGTGACAGGAAACCAATGCAAGTGTATTTTAAATAGTCCTAAGAAGGGACCCCTGAACTCCAGATCACTTAACAAGTACTGAATGCAATAGCACCCCAAAATTGAACTTAAATAATGGAGCCAGTAACAATTAACATTAACATTCAACTTAGTATTTGGCAGCATGACAATACAAACCTCAATCAAAACTTGGACCTACTTCCAAGTTATCTTTTGATTAAACATAATTATATAGTGGTAGATTGGTAATGTCAAAACAGGAAGGTTAAGTGAACATATAAAACCACTTATCCAATTTAAAACAATGCCATGTAGACATACTGCTGCTACTGAGTATCAGTTCCCACCCGCCCCTTGTAAAGGGAAGAATCAATGCTTGCCTCCCAACGTTAACTGAGCAAGTTGATTTCAGGATTAAGAACAAATACTTTGCATAGTTAAGCAAGAAAGAAATGTTAGGAGACTGTGACACTCAGTCTCTCTATTAAGTATACAAAACTATGATAACCTCTGAGACCTGAGCTAACTAAAATATCCCTCATTCCAAAAGACATACACTGAGCAAACGTACATAATGGTTTATGAATCAAGTCTTGTCCTTCTCTTTATCCAAAAAGATGAGCAAGTAAACACTTCCATCACTATTTTAACGTGGAAATACTTAAGCACTTGATGAAGCTATCAACAGCAAGGAAAGTTTAAGGAAAACAATAAGGTTCAAACCAAATCATCCAAATAAAAATCATATTCTCTCAATTCAAGGTTAATGAGACCGGGGGAGGGAGTATGGGAGGAGAAAAGAGGGAGCTGCCTCATCCTTGACTGAAGACAGGTTTTTGCCTTTTTCCATTACCTCTAATTGTTATATCAGGAGGTCTAAGATTTTAAGATCCTGGTATTTCAAGGTCTGTTATTCTAAGGGTAAGGTGGAGAAGGGGTGTAAAATAAAATCAATACTCACTGCTAACTTTCATGCTGCCAAAAGCTGAAGGCTGCTGCACTGGCTTGCAGCTCTCTGCAAACGAGGTGGTTCTGGGCCGGCCTGACATGATTGCTCTTTTTTTGAATCACCTTCTTTTCCTTCCCTCTTTTCTTCCTTTTGTTTTATGTTGGGGTGTTAGGTTAGTGATAAATGCAGCATTAAGTTCTCCCACAAGAAAAAGAAAAAGACTTCGTCCTTTTGGCTTTTCACTCCTTTTGTATAGCTATAAAAAAACGAGCGATGTATTTCTCCTTCAAGACAGATCAGTATGGATATTTAACATATAGATGATTTGGGGCTGGGAAAAAATACAATTCTTTCCCCTCCCTTTCCTTGGAGGGGAGAAAAGGGAGGGGGAGAAATCCTAAAAATATATATATATATATATATATCACGCGAAACAGGGGCAAATACTTGATTGAAAATAAGTACTTTGAATATTGTATTTTCCTCGGGGATTTTTTTTCCGAGTCAATGAAGAAGGGAAGCGGCGGAAGGATCACGAGTCTCACGCTTGAAAAGAAGGGGGATGGGAAGGAGGGAGGGAGGGGGGTGGCTCGGAGATGCGACGGGAAACGCTGCGGCTCCGGCAGCGGCGGGATCCGGCGGGCTGACGGCGGGGGCTCGGCAAACTGGAGGGCGGCGGAGTCGCGAGTCAGTCAGAGGCGGGCGGTGGCGGCGGCTCCTCTCCTCATTGCGCCAGGAGCAGCTGCAGGCGGCGGCTGGATCCAGCGGCCATGGCGGTGGCAGAGGCAGCTCCCTTCAGATCCCAAGCAGCGGCTCCTTGACTGCTCCCCATACGCCGGGGACATGGGAACCCAGCAACCGCTTCCGTCCCTCAGGGCCCCCTCCCCCGTCCACGGCACCAGCGCGGTCGCCCTCCCGCCCCTCGCCTGTGCTCGGTGCCTGCTCAGGAAGTGTCCGCGCTTTGCCCCCAGCCCGGAGCCCTGTCAGCGGCTGTGGGGCCGGCTCCTCCTTGCTTCCTTCCTTCCTTCCTTTGTCACTCGGCCCGGACGACGGCGGCGGCGACGGCAGCACAAACCCGCATTCGCCCGGGTCAGGGGCTGCTCTGTGTGAGGAGAGCCGTCTGCGCAGCCGCCTAGCTCTTCCCCACTCCCCCTCCCCCTTCCTACTCGTCCTCCGCCTCCTTCCTCCCCCACCCAGCCTTACACCACCCAGCGCCCCGCCGCCCGCGTAACAGGCGTCTGGGAATCGCCGGCCGAGCCCCTCGCCCGCTGCTTCGGCTAAAGAGCCGAAGCCCGAGTGTAGCCAATCACGGACGTCGTATGTTTGCGGCTCCTCCCGGAAAAAGCCGATGGACCTGAGGACCCAATTAGAATGTGTCGCTGGAAATCCACGCCCAAAGAGCGAAAAATGCCGAAGATGCCCGAACCAAAAGAAGGTGGGTTCGCCTTGTTCTGTGGCTGGCTAGGAAAATTCGACAGTGGCAACAGTGGCCAATCAGAGTCGCGGTCCTCACGAAACCGCTTGAAGAGTTAAGGGCAGTGCAACTCCGAGTCGCCGGTGAAACAGCACGGCTGGGCTCCGTAGCTGCTTTGTAATTGGCCGAAAACTCCGCTGGGAGTGTACCTCCCTTGGTGATTGGTGAAAGGAAGGGGGCTTCCGAGGACAGTCTGGCCAGTCAGAACGCCTCCTCCCTCGCCGAGGCGAGGAGAAGAAAGCAAAGGAGGGCGTATATAAAGCGCCTTCTCATTGGCTTGAAGCTTTGGAGCTCGAGTTGGGGCAAAAGGGAAAGGGAGGGAGGACGAAACCCTAGCGGTAGCCAATCGGCACTCACTGCCTACCAATCGCAAGACCTAGCTGCAATGTGATTGGCCTTCGACCTCCGGCGGCGGTCCCAGGAGCCAGAAGCAGCTCGACTGGGGTCGTGGCGGCAGCTCTCAGACCATGTGGAAACCGCAAATAGAGACTGCGGGCCCTGCACACAACCGGTCCGAAACTGCTGCGGTCGGCTGGGCTGAGCTCGGAGCGCTCAGGCGAGCAGAGGGCTTAGGGGCTCTCCCCACCGACTAGAGGCTTTAGGCGAGGCGCGGCTAGTTTCGCGCCTCCGAGACTCCTCTCTGCCCGGGATAGCGCGTCCGGAGTATCAGCGTCTTCCCCGCAAGGGCCAGACGGATCCAGGCGCCTCCCCGGCGGGGTGCGAGCTCACAGATGCTAGAGTGGGAACAAAGCTTTCAGAGAGCTGCGCCACGCCCAGCCACGGGGGCCATTGATTAGAGTGAGGCTGAGTGTGCCTGGTGCGCGCGGCCAGGCCGTCCTTCTGGAAACGCCCCCTGAGAAATGAGCTCATGCTGGATGCGCGCGCTCCGTGGGCGCGACTGCCCAGCGCAATACGGGCCCCGAAATCAGGTGAAGGGAAATGCCGTCAGGCCGGATATCCTGAAGCCTCCGAGGAAATGGGGAGTCAGAATAGAATAGCCCGTAGTAGCTTTTGGTCCTTTGGAACTAGGGTGATCAATGAAAATGTTATTTAAGTAGGTTTCACATGTAGCCGGGTGTTCGTTCTACAGAAAACCACTTCCTTTGGTTTGTCTGAGCACAGTGAGGTATGTCTACGTCAGGATAGCAGAAAAAGTAGAATGGACATTTGCTATCCTGATTGTAATCCCGTGGCGCCCATAATTTCCACCTGAAGAGTCATCTCTTTCTGTTAAAATACTAGCTCTAGAAAGCGCATGTAAAAATACCTATGGCTAATCAGATTATATAGCTGTTGCCTTGAATAACTGATGAGGGACTTAGGACAAAACAAAGTAAGCTTTGATGAGAGACAGGTCTTACAGGGACCAGAAAAGTAAAGCAAATGAGTAAAACTGGCCTGGTGGAAGACAGTGAGGAATAATAAGGAATGTGGCAAATTGGAGTGTCCATGCTGTAACTGAAGGGAGCAGCTGTTCAGATCTTAGCAGATTGTTGCCCTCAGGAATGTGGGTCCAGTGTTCTGAGGTATTCTGTGGTTTTTTTCTCCAAAGAGAAACCCTAAAGCCGGATTTTTTGTGTGTGAAATATCTCTATTTTTAAATGTTAGCAACCAGTATTTCAAAACCCTGAAGGCCAAACTAAACATCGTGGGATAAATGTGGCCAACATGCAATCAATTTGTAATCTCAAAACTGAGCATGGGTTTTATAGCCCCAGAGCAGTAGAGGCTCTTGTTCTTTGCAATTAAGTGAGAAAATGAAATCTCTGGATGTCATGGAGGAGAGTAAAGAATGTTAAGCAAACTCAGTGCATGGCAACTTTGTCAATGAATGTTGCCTCTTCATGCGAACTATTGTTGATGAAAGACCTTTGTCACTAGTAGGAAAATAAATTTACATTGATTGAGTGCCTGTTCAATCCTTCCCAAAAGCAGATTGGGGGGATGAGCAATAACTATATTGTGCAAGGTCATGCAATTAGTAAATGGCAGAGCTGGGATGGGATTTACACCTGAGTCAATTTGAATTCAGCCTCTTTGTACTAGATCACTCTGCCCTCCATCAAAAGTACCATTTTTTATCCTGTTTATATATATATAAACATATATATGAGGTCTTACAATTAAGTTTGCAAACTTGTTGCAACGATGTTTCTAACCTTTTTTGATATCAGAGGGATTATTTTTATGAATTTGTACCAACTGGACAAACAGTTAACCAAGTTTACTATTTGGAAGTTCTGAAAAGGCTCTGTGAAAAAGTTAAATGAAAACGACGTGAACTTTTCGCCAATAATTCATGGCTCTTGCATCACGACAATGCACCAGCTCACACGGCACTGTTTGTGAGGGAACTTTTAACCAGTAAACAAATAACTATTGGAACACCCTCCCTACTCCTTTGGTTTTTTTCCTCCAATGACTTCTTTCTTTACCCTAAAATAAAGGCAATATTGAAAGGAAGACATTTTGATGACATTCAGGACATCAAGGGTATTACGACAACAGTTCTGATGGCCATTCCAGAAAAAGAGTTCCAAAATTGCTTTAAAGGGTGGACTAGGCGCTGGCATTGGTGCATAGCTTAGGTATGTAGCACTTTTTCTAGGATGAGTTCATGAACTTAATTGTCAGACCTCAGTGAGCTAGAGGTAGTTTGAAATTATGTAGCATATAAGATGTGGACCTAGAGAAAATAAAGGAAAACAGTATTGGCTAACAGAGGTGTAGTTAAGTAAATTATGTTAAGTCCATATTATGCAGCCAGTAAAAATAGTATATACAAAGACTAATAGCAACTCAAAAGCAAAACTAACTGAATAACAGAACTTCAGATTATGTATTTCCAAATCTGTAAAGTATATATACATTTGGATCAAGATTGAAAAGGAATACAGAAATTAGAATAATTTTGTTAACATATTGGCATATTTAATTATAGATGAAAATATTCACCTTAAATGTGTTTAATATTTCTACAATAAATTTCTGTTTGTTTGGTTTTAAAGGAAATCGACCTCCAAAATAACTTTTTTTTTTACTGTGGTTCGCATATTCCTCATAAAGCTTCCATTACATGTAATTCTTAAAATCTCCAAATTTCTCAGCAGTGTTTTCCGACTAACATTTTTACTGATAACCCTTTGTAATATGAGTTAAATTAATAAAATTAGCCAATATTTATTGAGTACATACTATATGCAAGACACCTACTATCTGATATAAAGAAGCACATGCGCCACATAAGCAGCTCTGTTCCCTTGAGGAGCTCATTCTTTGGGGAAATAACCATATGATAAGTTAAATAATTATTAAAAATCACATTTTGAATCCATAAAAAAGTTGCGAGGCAGAACAAATTTGTTAATATGCTTGTACTCATACTCAAATGAATTGTTTATATGCCCTATTTATAATAGGTGGGTGGAGGACACTTTACAGTGGATCTTAAAGGAGATGAAGAAAGAGAGGAAGTAAATTATTTTCAACCATTTTATTTCTAACCCATCATACACACCCCCACCCCTTCTAAACTCTTAAGTGGGTGGAGCTGTCAAAGCAATTAAAAACAGTGTGAGTCTGTTGTATAACTTCAGGAAAACCAGTTTGGCTAGAACAAAACTGATAGAGGAGACTAATGGAAGATAAGGTTTAAAAAGTAATGTGGGGGGCCGGCCGAGTGGCGCAATGGTTAAGAACTCGCTTGGGATGCCAGAGGGCCCCGGTTCGGATCCCACATATGAGTGCCAGTGACACTGCCCTCTACAGCTAAGATGCTGAACAACAGCTCAACCTGGAGCTGGGCTGCCCTGAGTCTCTGGCGACGGTGTAGGCTGCAGTCCCTGTGGCAGTGGGTTGCCATGGGCTACCATGTGTAGCCAGCAGCCAGCGTGAGCGGCCAGCAGCCGCAGTGAGCGGCCGTC
>NW_017731358.1:8652052-8669623 GCF_001890085.2 Hipposideros armiger | reverse complement strand
AAGCAGTGTCCTCCACAACTAGATTGAAGAACAAAACGACAGCAACTTGTCTGTTCCCCTTCCCCTAATTCCCCAGTACTGTTCCCATCCCCCCAATTACCCAATAAAAATCTAAAAAAAAAATAAATAAATAAAAAAAAAAAAATAAAAAGTAATGTGGGGCCAGAGTTGATAGAGCTTTGAATGTTTCACCAAGAAATTTAGTTTTTGCCTTATAGACAGTGGAGAATTATGGGAAGTATTTTAGCAGATATAAGACATTGTCACTTACAGGAAAGTGTAGGGGAGCAACCAACTTTACTTTCACAGTTCTTCTGGCTGGTCTAATAATCAAATAGACATGAGACAGATTAGCAAGAAAAAATAATGAAATCAAATACATATGAGTATGTATGGGAACCCCACATACATGACAGACCCCACATGCAGGAGAGATTCAGAGATAGAGGGATGGAGGTATATAACACATTCTGAGCTAGGGATGAGATAATGCACCTTGGGGACTTCAAAGGGTCATTGCAGGATGATAAGAGATGTTTAGTAAATAAAGTTTGCCCTGCCATATAGACGGGTCAAAAAGGTTATCGCTGATAATCTCTTACTTTGGCAAGGCCCCTAATTCAATTGCTTCTAGGTAGTTAAAAGTGGGGAGGGGAGGTGGGGAGTGCAGAAGTTTCTCTTGAGCCTGAAGCTAAAATTGCTTTTAGCTCAAAACAATCAGCATACTACAGAAGCACATCTTGGGGTGGCTCGATTTGAATCCCCACAAAAGCCTCTGAGGTAACATATACCACGTGGTTTTTCCTGTTGTTGAAAATGTGCCCAGGGTAACAAGACACAGCATACTTGGTCATGCTTCTTATAACTAATGAGATGTGCCCAAATGGGAAAGTAATGGATGACTACCCAAAAAGAAGAAGGGCAGTGTTTGAAACATTGCCACTATAAAGTGGACTCTGGTTATTGTAAAAGTTTCATATTAAGCCTTTGACAGATCATATAATTACTCTAATTTTAAGATCTAAAGGAACACACTAAGATAAAAGGAAGACAAACCCTTGATGAATCCTTTTAGTTTTTTATGTTTATCACTTTTTTTTTTTTGCTCCTATTAGGGTATAATTATGAGGTTAATATATTATTACTGATTAGATTATTTCAAACTGCTTCAATTTCACTTCTTTTACTCCTTCAGTTCACATTTTTTGAAGAGTTTTTTTTTAGACAAGCGTATAAATATTTTCACATTGAATTGAATAAATGAATTCACATGAATCGAAAACAATATGTTGACAATACTTTGACAAGCATACTTAGTTACAAAAAATTCTAGGTCATTCAGCCTTGTTTGTTATTTAAAGATTTTTACTGGGGAATTGGATGGGAACAGCGCTGGGGAATTGGAGGAAGGGGAACAGAGAAGTTGATGTCCTTTTGTTCTTCAGTCTAGTTGTGGAGGACATTGCTTCACTGGCCTGAGTTGGCACCATCATTGCACTCTTCTCAGGCGAGGCAAATCAGTCGCCAGCTTCTGGACGGCCGCTCACAGCTGACGGCTGCTGGCCGCTCCCGCTGGCTGCTGGCTAGGCACGGTAGCCCATGGCAACCCGCTGCAGCAGTGGTTGCAGCCTGTGCCATCGCGGGTGACTCACAGCAGCCCAACTCCAGGTTGAGCTGTTGTTCAGCATCTTCGCTATAGAGGGCAATGTCACTGGCCCTCATATGTGGGATTCGAACCGAGGCCCTCTGGCGTCCCAACCCAGCTCTTAACCAACGCGCCACTTGGCCGGCCCAGCCTTGTTTTATGTGCATTAAAATGTAATAAATATAGGCCTGAGAAATTCTCAGTTGGAACAAATACTTTAGGAACTCATTAGCCAATAGTAAATCAGAAATAGTTATATGTTCTTCTTAACGTGGAAGTAGGACTCACATCTCTCAGAATAGATTGAAAAATCTTTAGGTCTTTAACCCATATTATGTTGACGGCGGTGAATGTGTGAAGGAAAACTAGCATTCTGTTTCCTGGCTATCGAACATTTTGACTTGGAGGAGGAAAAAAACTTGAAAAAAAATTAAGCTATCCCAGGAATTATCCAAGAAGAAATTCCAGCATGCAGAGAGGTCCTGTATCCCATAGGCAGGCCACAGTTTCATTTGGAGTGTGGCCATTAAAATGCATCATTGCTCTGACTTCATTCCTATGCCCTGTAGGATGGAATTCTGAAAGGGAATGGGAGAGAATGCACAAAGCCCCATGGAATGTGTGTTTTTGTATAACTTCCAGATCAAACAGTAGTAGCAAGTGCCAGATATCAGACCAGGAAAGATTCTTGTGGGAGAGGATTTATAGCTCAGTTTTTTAAACCCATTAATAAATATTTCACCACATCTGTTCATTATTTTTATAATTTATATTGTATATGCATTAGTAGTGTCCAGTACTTGAAGATAAAAATAATAATTTAGAAAGACCACTATTTCTCTAAATAACTTACTGTTTTAGGAGCATCTAAGAGTCTCAGAAAAATACTCAGATTTTTTTTTTTTAATTTTGAGACTTTTTTTTTTTAATTGGGGAATTGCAGGAAGGGGAACAGACAAGTTGTTGTCGTTTTGTTCTTCAATCTAGTTGTAGAGAACGTTGCTTCACTGGCCCAAGTTGGCACCATCATTGCGCTCTTCCCAGGTGAGGCAGATCAGTCGCCGGCTTCTGGACAGCTGCTCACTGCAGCTGCTGGCTGCTCATGCTGGCTGCTGGCTACACACAGTAGCCCATGGCAACCCACTGCATCAGGGGCTGAGCCTATGCCATCACCAGCGACTCATGGCAGCCCATCTCCAAGTTGAGCTGTTGTTCAGCATCTTAGCTGTAGAGGGCAGTGTCACTGGCCCTCATATGTGGGATCCGAACCGGAGTCCACTGGCGTTCCAAGCCAGCTCTTAACCAATGCACCACTCGGCCGGCCCGATTTATTTATTTATTTATTTATTTATTTATTTATTTATTTATTTATTTATTTATTGAGGAATCAACATGTCTGAGACAGTTGAACACACTCTCCTATCTATATGTACTCTTCTACTCTTCCTAACCATTTCTTGACAATTTGAATACAGTTTGCACATTTAGTCTTCTTATCAAAGGTGATCCAATTCTATTTTTTTAATCATTAAGTGCTTTGACTGTGATTCTATAAATTTCATAAATGTTGCTGGCCTGTGTTGGAAACACATGAAAAGATACAATATTGAATATCTGGATTCCAGTAGGAAGTGCTTATTGTGTATCTACTGTGTGCCCAGAACCGTGCCAGATATGGTGGAAAACATTTGCTTATAGCAAATTGAGAAAACTGCTGTATAAGTTTTAAAACCTGACTGTAGTCTGTTCAACTGCATTTTAAAATATTTTCAAGGTCAAAGGGGCATGGGCTCTTTTAGAATTAAAAACAAATCTCTTACAGAGCCAAGTCAGCTGGAACTCTAAGTAAGCAAACTATTCTATGGAGTTAAGCTTTTAATCTAGCATGAGAGGAGTTAAAGTGAAATACTGCTAAGCACCAGATAAACCATGGAGTGAAAAAAAAAATTATCAACAGAAGTCGCCAAAAGAGGACACACACAAGGTTTGCCTTTATATGTAACTTTTTTCCTGTTTAAATGGAATTACATGGAGATGTATAGTGTTCCTCTTGATCTCAGTTGATGCTGAGCATATAGTAGGAACTTAGTAAATGTTTGCAAAATGAGCAATATGATTGCAGTTGAAAAAGTAAAATCTCAAATATATGGTGATGGAAGGAGAACTGACTCTGGATGGTGAACATACAATGTGATATATAGATAATTGTACACCTGAAACCTGTGTAACTTTACTAACAGTTGTCACCCCAATAAACTTTAATTTAAATAAAATAAAAAGAAAAAGTAAAACCTAATTATAACCATTAAAATTACAATTTTATAAAATATTTGCATATGGACCAGGACTCAGAGGAAATATCCCGAAATAAAAACAGTTGTTTATTCATTTGTTGGTTTTCTGAATGTTTTTTCTTATATTTAAATTTTTCCATTATTTTTCCTACAATTTATGAGTAATTTTGTTATCAAATTTTTAAAATTAGATGCATTCAAGTATAACACAATCACAGCTTGGGATGAAGTTCTGTCCACCACTGGGGTTCAAACATGTCTCGGCATATCTGGCAAATTGGTGGTTTTAGGCTGCCAAGAGGTAATTTACATAAGAGTTTTGGCAGAAAGGCTGCCAAGAAGTATGGGTACCATCAAGGAGAGGGGATTGGCCAGGCTACTTTTCAGTCAATTTTCACTGCTACAATGCACCAGCCAGTGTTCCAATTGGTCAGTGCCCATGTCATGTCAGCTATTAACCTATTTTGGATGTCACTTTTGATTGAGGGGACATTGCCTTACCCATCTTGAAGATTCATACTGTAATGCAGCCTTAGATTTCTCTTGAAAGCACCATAAGCAGAAATAGGAGTGTACTAAAATCCTTATTACATCACAAAATATAATCCAAAGATGAGTGATTAGGGTTTGTTTCCACTTCTGCAGGAAATATGACATAATTTTGCAGTATTGGAGATTCCAGAAAACACAGAAGCATTTTAATTCCTTGAGGGCCATAATGGAGATCACGAAAATTTCCAGTAGAAGGTGGTGATGACCTGGCTTAATGGGATGGGCTCAATGATGAGTACCAGAAATATTCCAAGACAAGAGAAACCTCAGCAGCAGACATCCACGTGGCTACTGATACGACTTGTTCTTGAGCCTACATAAAACACTCTCTAAGGGCTCTTAGAAATTATGGACAGCGGACTTTGCAAGGAGCTGGAAGTCCTGCATCAGCAGGCAAAGGAAGGAGCCATTGAAATATGGATTATAAAACCATTAGCAATAAATTCATAATTACGGTTTTTAGTTCATAAAGAATAAGATGTGAGAAGTGAATCTGCTGTTCTCTCACTCAGTGGTCCCCATTTCCACATCCTTCTTATTTGTGTGAGCATTTCACAGAACTGAGGGTACTGATAGTTTTTTAAAAAATACAGGACTTTCTTTTTTATAACATGACCTGTAAATGTGAGTTAAACACAATTCTTCTGGCGTTCAATCAAAGAAACAGTGATATGCTCCAATACTGGGAGAAAAACTAGCTGAACGGAATGTATTGATATTTAAGGTCCTTTAAAAGGTAATTTTGGATGTATGTGATTTGCACCTAAAATGTTATGTTTAGAACCTAAACCTTGTCAAAGAGGTAATTCCAGGGTTTTACCTTTCATATAGTGCTTAAATCCTTATAATGAACATTATAGTACTGGATGTGCACTGAAACCTACAAGGTAGACAAGACCAATAATATTATTCCCATTTTACTTTCAAATGGAGGCAAACAAACAAACAACAAACAACAACAACAAAAAACCCAACCTGGCTCAACTTTACAACATTGATCAATAAATGTTCTTTGAGTAGCCACAGGTTATGGTATTCCACCCTGCTCTTGAAATAATATTTTAAAAAACATATGAAGGTATGCTCTGAGCAGATAAGAGCAGTCTCATAAAATTAGAGTAGTTTACAATGTGACATCTTTTTTCAAACAATTTTTCATAGGTCTTCTTTTTCTCATTGGTCTATTTACTCCCTTTATGTGTTGTAGTGATTGATGTTTAATAATTGTATAAAAATAAATAGATATCTTGGAAAACAATATTCTTGGAATACAGAACAATGTGTTTCTTTGTTTTGTTTTTTGGTTTTTTTTTTAAAGATTTTATTGGGGAATTGGGGAAGGGGACCAGCCAAGTTGTTCTTCAATCTTCATTGTGGAGGGCGCCAGTCGCCATCTGGCTGCCTGTTGGCAGCACGTGGCCTCTAAGCTCAAGGTGCTGTGTTCAATCTTAGTTGCGGGTGGGCGTAGCCACCATCCTCTGCGGGAGTCGAACCGGCAGCCTTGTTGGTAAGAGTGCACGCTCTGTCCACTGAGCCATCCAGGCAGCAGCTCAGCTCAAGGTGCTGAATTCAGTCTTAGTTGCAGGTGGGCAAATTTTAGAGACTGGCTGAAACTTCATCAGACAATCTAAGATATTTTTTTCCACTTTGGAAATTGACCCAGGACCCATTGAATGTGGGCAAAAACTCTAGTGCTTTTGCCAGGTGCCCATTTAGAAGACTGGTCCCTTGCCTTGAACTTTAATGTTGAGGTCATAACTTATTGGCATCCAAACGACAACTTAGAAAAGATGCCTCATGATGCTTCCTAAAGGAACAAGTTGTTCCCTGACAAAATTAGAATTACCTTGCTTTAGGAAGAGGATACATACTATGCTGACAGCCAAATGATGATTTGCCAAACATATCAAACTCCATCATGGACAGCAAAGGAGACTCATATAATCCAGAAGGGAGAGGTGGCCTTCCAGACAGTTCCCAGATGCCTACTGAAGGCTATGCTGGAGGCAAAATACTAGTACCTAGGCATTGCGCTAGCTTAATGATCTGGCAAATCAGAAACCACCCTGATAAAGGGAAATCCTTGAGTGGGGATTTTAAGCCCTTAGTGTTAAGCCCTAGGGCAGGCAGAACAAAGATGGCACCATTTACTCTATTTCCATACCTATGGCAGACATGGATAAGAGAGAACTCAGTCTCAGGGTCCTTCTCTGTCAACAGAGAACTTTAAGTAGCCACTATCTATCAATGGTAATTGTCAGGTCATTTTAAAACCTATTTCCTTGTCTGTGGATTGCTCCATGTGACGGATGCCCATTATCCATGGGAGGATAATGGCCCTAAAAAGCACTTGACTATGGGAGGGACTCTCATCTGCCAACAGGTTGGGGAGCATAACTGAGTCAATGTATACTCATGAGGATGTCTAGGTCAGGGATCCACTTGCCATTCAGCTGCCCCAGGAAGTGGACTTCCATGCTTCGTTACTCATGGCCCACTGCCCAGGAGGGCCTTCTCTGAGTAGCCATTATCTGAGTGAACCTTCCCATATGAAATGCTAATGTGGCCAGGTTCCCTAAAAGAGTCTGTGTCAGTTGCTTTTTGGCCTTGGTGTAGGACTATTTTTGTTATTTGAAAATACTTGGTGTTTGAGGGGATGAAATGAGGCAGCATCTGTGAAAATGGTTTGAAAACTTTAAAGGCCTGTACTCATATAGGGGATATGGATGAGGATGATTATTGGGAAATAACGAAAAGTTGAATCCTGAATTTTTCCTTAGGCTTACAATTTCTTATTAAATTAGCTCTTTTCAATATGACAGAAGTAAAATCTTTTCCTGTCTGGGAAGCAAAAATAATGAGATGTTTGCCTTGACTTTGCTGTTATTGTGTATGTGTGCCATCCCTAAATCCACTCCAGTGCATCCTACACACTTGTCAGATTGATCTCACTCTCACACCACTGTCATCATTTCACCCAGCTGCTCAGGAAACTAAATTTATTCCCCCGTCTGCTGTAGAAAATCTAAGCACTTCAGTTTTTCATTCAGAGTTCTTCAACTACCCACCCCTGCCACTCTCCCACCAGCCTTCAACCACCTTTCCAATCTCACCTCTTCCTGTTTCACATTGAAAAAGCAGGTACTGTTGGAGCAGGCAATCATAAAAAAGATGGTGCTCATGCAATCCTTGCATTTCATAGTTGGGGAAACTAAAGCCCAGAGAAGTGAGGTGATAGTCCCAAGGCCACACACAGTACTCCTGCTGTGGCCAAGATCATATGCTTTTCATTCCCCACACAACTTGTTCCTCTGGTCTTAAGCACTGGGAAAGGGTGAGTGGAACTGGTACCCAGAGAACAGCGTGGCATGGGATAAATGATGCATGAAGCAATACTGAGAATTAAAAACTCAGTGTGCTTGCAACATACTGTGTTTGCAGCAAATGACCTTTATGTAGAATTTGCTACTCTCTTAATAGGGAATTCTCTAAAGCTGGGAATTAATCTGAAAACTTTTGTTCTACTGGCTTCGGAAGGGAATTTTGTGACAATTGTCTTCTATCTAAATAGAATGAGCGGTTCAGAGCTACAAATGATTAACAGGTATGTCAGGATTTCCCTGGGGAATGGCCCATCGAGATATTACTGTTTGCCAAGTTTTTCCTCTGAATTGAAGCTAACAAGATCATTCCAAGGGCAATAGTATTGGGGAATCTGGGTACAATGACCCTGTCACAACTTGCTCAACTAGAAGCTAGGAAACCACACCTTCTTTAGAAGGTTTGTGTGGTAGAAAATGGGAGGTGGTTAGTGACTTATACCTTACTAATTATCACAAATGGCAGGAAGAGGAAAAGAGTAAAGGAAAAGCCTTGATTACAAGAATACTGTTAAAGAAAATTAAAGAAAGTTTTGTAAATATTCAAATATGTAATTTAATTCAAAATGAGACTGATCAACTTTCCACATCTGCTTTGATGAGTAGATAAGAATAGTTATAATTTGTATATTAAGTATTTGAAGATAAATTACTCCTTATAAACTGTTTGAGGGTGTTTTATGTTTCTTTAGTACTTAAATTATCACCACGGAACTTAAAAAAATAGCTTTCATCATCATTTTTACATATACATAGTCTATAGCACTTATGCACATTATTAAAAATTCCAAATAAATGAAGCCTGAAATAATGAAGTTTTGATATGTCTACAAGTAAGTGTATTAGTTTAGGTATCCAGGTTCAGATTTGGTACTTTTCAGACTTGACCACTAAAAAATATATTCCTATTGCAGTTTGAGCTGCTTATAACAAAGCTCAAAGGAGCAGACTTTGTCCTCTACTCCACAAAACAGAAAATGGCTGCTTGTTTTAACACAAATATGCACTCCTCCCCCCCTACCCCACACGCACACACCGTTCATGTACACAAATCCTCAAATAATTGACTTCAGGAAGATGCTTCATTTCATCTGTGGCTTCTTTTTCTTCCTGCCACATGGCAGAGATGCACCATGAGCCCTCCGTAACCCAGGGTGAGAAGCAGGGTGTGCTTGATATATATTTAGGAGAGACTTTAGAAGTCCCGTCATTCAATTTGAATGGGGAAAAGTGGTTGCACTTTGCATAAGCAAAAGCTCAATAAATGTTGGTTAGTTTAAAAGTTCATTGACTATTGAAATGAGAGCTCTTTGTAACTGGAGTTTTATATAAATATAATGTACTAATAATATTAAGATCAATATTAGGCAATCAGTTCCTTGGTATATAGTCCTTTTAAGCCCAAGACTCAGAAAGAGCAGCAAGAGGTACTTTTATGACCTCCTCCTCTCAGTTGGGCTTCAGTTTCTTCTGTTTATTCTAACCTCTGCAGGGAACACTATTCCCTTTCTAGAGACCAGAGTAACTCTGCCTCCTTTCAGTTCTTTATTGACATTACACCACTTCTCAAAGAGCAAGGGGGTGAGGGCTATCCTTTCTTGATTTTCACTTCTTGTTCCAAACATAGATTGAAAATCCTTTTTGCTTGGCTTGGCATTTTGGGTGAGTCTTGATCCATTCCAGGTTTTGTCTTCCTGACACACCAGATGCAGAACCATGTATATGCTCTCTTACTTCTCCTAGGTTAAGTGCACATCAGACAGGCCTCAGATCCTCTGCGTTTGTCATGTCCCCAGCCTTTTCACAGGTGGAACCTCACATAACCTCCACCTGCAGGCCCCAGCCTGCCTGAGGCTGTGAGTCAGTTCTCCCTCAGGCCAGAAGAGTATCCGCAGCCTCAGTCCCAGCAGTCTGAAATTAGACTTGCTGCCCATAAAGTGCTGGCAAAGAATTAGGGCCTGTGAGGCATTGGAGTAAGAGCATCTCCAACCTGTCCTGGCCTCAGCCATACTACTGGGAGGCAGCAGGGTGCAGTGGAAAAAGCAGTCAGTGGCTAAGGAGCCAAGCAGAACTGGAAGGTTAACATTAGTGTTTCCATTCTGACCCTTAGCTGTGTGACCTTGGGCAAGTCTCTGAACCTTTCTGAACCATCTGTTTCTTGATCCTTAAAGGAAGTTTGTCTCTATGCCAGTTCCCCACAGGGACTCTTGCTGGTAACTATATTTAGTCTCCTATTACACTCTTTTCCAAGTCAAGAAAGTAGAGGCTTCCTTCTTAATTTTATATCTCAAATTATCTTTGCCTGATAGGATGATGGGAACTATACCTAACAGAAAATCAATCATTTGCCTTCTTTTGTAATTCCTGTTCAAAATGTAGTATCTTTTCATACTCTTAAACCATACCTTTAAACCATAAAGCTATTGGAATGGAGGAATGCCTAATAATAATAATAGTAATAATAATAATAATCGCTACTATTTTGTGAGGGTTAATTACGTGGTTGGTACTGACCTAGGCACTTGACGTAGATTGTGGTACTTAATCCTTGCAACCATCTTATGAAGTAGCTACTATTATTATTACCATTGTACAGATGAAGAAACTGAGGCATGAAGGTGTTAAGAAACATGACCAGAGCCACATAGCTAGTAAGCTGAGAGGGATACAGCAGAGATTGGCAGAGAAAGTTGTTACTTAAATCAGTAGGCTATTCCTTTTTTTACTTCAAGCAGGGGTCATGTCTAATTCACTCCAGGTAATAATGAGTAAATTTATTGCCAGGTATCACATTCAATTATTTGTTGAATATTTTCTGGGTGCAAAGCAATGATTAGGAGATTTGTACTATGGAGCATTATGAAAGAAGGAAGATATATATCAGTGGTTCTCAACCTTCCTAATGCCACGACCCCTTAATATAGTTCCTCATATTGTGGTGACCCCCAACCATAAAATTATTTTCGTTGCTACTCTATAACTGTAATTTTGCTACTGTTATGAATCGTAATGTAAATATCTTTTTGTTTTCCGATGGTCTTATGCGACCCCTGTGAAAGGGTCGTTTGACCCCCAAAGGGGTCGTGCCCCATAGGTTGAGAACCGCTGATATATATGGTCCCTGTCCTCGAGAAAATCAGAAGCTAGTAGGGAAGCGACAGCGAAATAGTAAACTCCAATTCAAGTAAAATACAGTAAGTGCTTTAAGAGTGCTACAAGCAAGTGTTGCTGGGCCCAGAGCAGGGAACAACACATTTCAGTGGTATTCAGAAACCTTGACTAAAAAGTTTATCTTTGAGTTGAGATTTAATGGACAAGGAAGATCCTGAGAGGCAGAGAAATGAGAGAAAGGCATTCCAGGCAAAGGAACCACACAGGCAAATACTCACATTGAGTCACTGTTGACTCACTAACCTAAGTGAGGGCTTCTTCCTGGAATAGCAAGGAGTTTGGGGTTTCGAAGCCTTTGAGTATCTGCGAGGAAATCCTAATTTGGTAGATAATAGTAGAAAGGCAGAATCATAAAATCTTGGAGTTGAAGGGTCCTCTAAGATCATCTAATCAATTCAATAACCCATCCAATGCCTAAACCTCTTCCCAAAACTTCCTGCCAAGTAAGTGGTCATCAAAGCTAGATTTACATACTCCTACATTATTATGATTTCCTAAGCAACTGAGCTCATCACTTTCTAAAATTATATTATTTATTTATTTGTTTATTTGCTTATTGTCTGTCAGAGTAGAACTCAAATTCCATGAGGGTAAGGATTGTCTTGCCTATCATGTATCTTCAGTGCCTAGCACAGACCAGACATACAATACGTATTTGTTGAAATGAACGCATGCCATCTCAGGACAACTCTGACATTTATAAAATTCTTAGGTGATTTCCTTAAGATAGTCTTTTAGATATATGAAGACAACTATACTATCCTCTTTGTGTTTTCTCCAAGTTAAATATCTCCAGTTGGTCAACAGTTCCTCATGAGATTTAATTTGGGGGCCCTTCCACTATTCACATAAACTCCATTTGGCCTCTATTTCTTTTAATGTGTCATTGCAAGAACAGAAGGCAGTACTCTCAGCTTCATGACACCCTCCAACTAGAGAGGTCACATCACCTCTCTTGTTGTAGGCCTTACAGTGTGACCCAAGATGGCACTTTGTTGAGGTCCACTGCACACTAATGCCTCATGTTTCTCTAATTGTCAGCTAACTACCCTCCTTCCCACTCCTTCTGCCCCCTGCTATGTTCTACTGCTTGCTCACATTTCTCCTGCCTTGACTTGCACAGGTATATTTTAAAAACCTAGCCCAAGGCCTTACATTTAGGAGGCTATTACAATAATCCAGGACAAAAGACGCAAGATACTGCACACACCTGAGGCATTATCAACAGAATTTATAATCTAAGTTCTGGTGACTGCTAGCACTTTCTCAATGGTGACTCTTCCCTCCAGACCACTCATAAATTAGGAGTTAATTCCTGTTTTGCCTTACCTCACTGTTTCTGAGCAAGCATACAACTCTTTCTAAATATATATGTATATATTATAAATATATATAATATAAAAATATAATATAATATAATTAATATATATGTATTTCCTAGTTACAGTTTAGAAACATATTGAAAAAAGTCAAAGGCAACAAGATTTTAGCCTGGATGACTGAGAGAATGGTGGTTCTGTTAACAGAGTTAGGAAATTCAGGGCAGACTTGAACCTGATAACGAAGAAGCATTTGGTTTGGGGACATGATGAATTTGAAGACCTGAGGCTATCTAGAAGCAGTTTGACATTTTTTAGTATTTTGGATTTGGAGTGCAAAGATGAAATGAAGACTTGTTAATTACCAACAGAGACACTTGAAGCTTTCCTTAGAGAATGAGAATGTTGAAGATAGTCTAGAGCGGGGGAACAGTAAAATTTAAAAAAACCTAGCTAAGAACAAAACCTTTAACAAAGGTCATGTATTATGAGTATTTGGAGGAGGAGTCTCTTAGAAAGAGTGAGAGGAGTGCTCAAAGGATATGAGGAAAACTTGGTGCATTTAATGTTGGGTCTGCCAAAGCTGGACATTATTGCAGAAAGAAGAAGATAAAATCAGTTCCATGAATGTAGCAGAAAGCTCCAGGAGAACAAAAATTCTTAAGAGGTTACTGAATTTATCAGCAAGGAAGTAGTCAGATAATCTTGAAGAAAATAATTCCAGTGAAGTTGGAGCAAGGTTGTAAGTGGTTAGGAAATAAGGAGTAAATTGTAGCAACGAAGTCAAAACAGTGAATGCAAACTGCTAGTTTGTGAAGCTGTTAAAGAATACATGTAAAGTAAACAGAAACAATTCCATAAGAGATTCATGTGATTCACATATTCTAAGATATAATATGAGGTTAATTACCACTTCAATATAAGTTCTAACTGACTGTAGAATTAGGCATTTTGTAGACCTTTTGACTGCACCAGGTAGTCAACAGATCTCACTATATAAAAGTGAAAAATGGAAATAGATTTTTTTATGGATAAGTTTCATTGAACCTAAATAGGGCTACATGTATTTTCTTTTGTTTTTTTCCTGGTGCCCTTGTAGATATCCAATTATCAGATGCCCAATAATTTTCTTTGAGATCAGTTCTCACCTAACTCTGCCTGGGCTGGATAAGCCTATGAGATATTGTTTCAGAGAAAGGAAGTTATAAGCAAACTATGTATTAAAATGCTTATGTACAGTGTTACATATAGGCAATTCAATACACCACTATTTTTTCAAGCTTTTCTATAGTTTTTTAAAACCAAAACTTTCTGTAGTTTTGTTACTCAACTTATTAACTATTGTAGAATCCACCTTAAAAAAAAAAAGTTACCTGTGGGACAGCTTAAGCAATAATTGGATTTTCTGAAGGAGTGGACAGAAAAATATTTGAAGAAATAATGGCCAAAATTTTTCCTAATTTAATAAAAACTGTAATCCCACTGGTCCAAAAAGCTCACCAAACCCTAAGCACAAGACATATGAAGAAAACTGCATGAAGACACATAATAAATTGTTCAAAAAAAGTGATAGACAAACCTAAAAGAAGTCACACATGTTCTATATGGAGAAACAAAGATAAGTGAAAACACATTAGAGTTCATCCTTGATGTCGTACATTCTATGCGTTTGAATATGCCACTATGTTTTTACAGAAATATTTTCTGTTCAAATTCTGTTTAAAATGCCCTCTTGAAACCTCCTTCAGGGAATCTTTAAAATATTTAGGGTTCAGTGTAAATCCTCAGCATTTCACTGCTCAATAAAGAAATTCCATCGCACAGAAGGGTTTGTACCTGTTAGGGTTCATGAAGTCTGCTAGGAGAAATTCTTGTTGTTAAAAGAATTCCCTGGTTTAAGAAAAGATGGTGCTGACTATTCTGAGGGTACTGAAATCTGGGGAGTTTGTTTATTTGCTTTGGTGGGTGTCTCTCTGACCTCATTAGGTCAGTGGAGAGAGAACAAAGGCCTCTTTTCTTCCTGATTACATCACCAGGAAGCCCCAGGTAGCTGAAATGAAAATGCTTCAAGATACAGGAACAGATACATTCTGAGAGAGAAAATAGGACAAACAACTAATTAAGAGCTGAACACTGGAAGAAAGACCAACATAACAGCCCTGGAAACCAAAGTGGTGAAGTGAATGAGGCCTGAACAACATTTATAGTGTCATACTTAGATCTGGGTTGACACTCCAAATAATTTAACAATAATGAACAATGGATGCCATTGAGGTAGATTGGGACTCCATTCGTACCTAACTGCTCATGTTTTATTATTTAAGAATTAATATACGCAAGGGTATATAATGAAAAGTCAATTTACCCTTTTGCCTAATCACTGTAACTTCAATAAACCTAGTCCACAGAAAACTAGTGTTACCAGTTTCTGGTGTCTCCTTCTAGAGATAGTCTGGGAGGTGGGCTCGTAACTGTAACATAATGGACACACTGTTCTGTATTTCATGTTTATCTTTTAATGTTTGAGACATTTCCTATTTGTACACTGAGTTCTGTTTCATTTTTTTTAAACAGCAGCATAGCTTTCCATCGTATGGAGGTACAATTATTTATTTGACCAGCTTGAAAATGGTGGATATTTAGATTGCTTCTAATTTTTTGCTAGCATTTTCCTGCTGCTTTTTAAAAAAATGTATACCTTAATGATGTCTTTTAAAGAATATGTTCAATTAGTGTATCAGCTAGGAAATAACACTTCATACTTATCAAATTAGCTAAAATAATAGGTTTAAATCCTTTATTAATGGGGCTTATGGAAAAACAGACACACTGAATGCTTTTAAAAATATACTGTATATTTAAATTTGTCCAAGTATCATTGCAATTATTCTCAAACATAACTGTTTATTAGAATTTCCTTAGAGTTTTTTCTCAAAATACAGATGCTTGGGTCACTTTCCTGGAGATTCTGATTTAGAAATTAAATTCTCTTTACCTAGGAGCAGGGCTGAGGGAACCACTCTGCCATCCTAACCCCAGGCTTGGATGTACAAATAGTGGCAGCTACCAACTCTTCAGAGCTAGTTCTTAGAGGAAACAGCCTTTATAGAACTTGCCTTATGAATTCAACCTTATCAAGGGATGACATACCTCACTGTCCCTGTTATCACACATTTAAAAAAAATTTTTATGAAAAAAAAGCACAAAGAGTGTATTGTATTAAAATGGCAAACTATTTAAATAAATCTCTTGACCTTTATTTTTGATTGCAAAAAATGTAATATATAGTATTAATGCCTGTGTACATATTAAGTTGGTTCTTTTCCCACTTGGCTTTATTTTGTATGCACAGCTGGATACACAAATATAAATCACAAAGTTATCATTTTCTTTTTTTTTTTTAAATATTTTATTGGGGAATTGGGGGAGGGGAACAGCGCTGGGGAATTGGGGGAAGGGGAACAGACAAGTTGCTGTCCTTTTGTTCTTCAGTCTAGTTGTGGAGGACGTTGCTTCACTGGCCCGCCCTTGGCCGGCAGCTCATGGTGGCTCACAGCAGCTCACTCCAGCTGCTGGCCACTCACGGTAGGTCACGGCAGCCCACTGCAACCTCCCTGCAGCCTACACCGACGCCGGCAACTCATGGCAGCCCAGCTCCAGGTCGAGCTGTTGTTCACCATATTAGCTGTAGAGGGCACAGCATCACTGGCCCATGTGAGATCTGAACCGAGGCCCTGCTGCTCAGAGCTCGCGCTCCCAAGCCAACTCTTAACCAACGCGCCACTTGGCCGGCCCGCAAAGTTATCATTTTTATGGTTATATGCTTACATTGTTTTACCTTGTATTTTGCAAACCCAGTCCTCAAATCAGGGCATTTGGGTTGTGCCCACTTTTTCCCTATTACAAATGGTGCAGACATAAATATCATTACTCAAACAACTTTCTTTTTGTTTTAAATGATTTCCTAATGCATTACTAAGAAGAAGAAGAAGTTGTACATCAAAGGGATAAACAGACTTAATAATTTTGCCTGTGTAGACTGACTATTCTACAGGAAGATTCTAAGTCACTGTGTCCTGAGGAATGGACCATTGTGCCTGTTTTCCCATAGCCTCTCCAAAAAAGGGTTTTATTCCTTTTATTTTGGTTAATCTGGTAAATATGAAGTTTTAGCTCCTATTTCATGAATTTATTGAGCATATTTATTAAAAGGACTCTGGCACCAGCCTACCTGGGCTCAAATTCTTACTGTGACATATGACTTTCCATAAGTTACTTCCTTTCTTTGTGCCTCAGCACAAACAGGCAACAATAATGGTACCAACCTCAAAGAGATACTGTGAACATTAAATGAGTCAGTGCTTAGGACTGTTCCTG
Organism: Hipposideros armiger; assembly: GCF_001890085.2. Lineage (NCBI taxonomy): Eukaryota > Metazoa > Chordata > Mammalia > Chiroptera > Hipposideridae > Hipposideros > Hipposideros armiger. The sequence continues at coordinate 8,652,885 of NW_017731358.1, read as the reverse complement.
ACATTTGGTAAGCACCATATAACAGCAGGCTATTACGAGTGCCCATGAGTGCCAGGACAGTGCTAAACTCCAGAGACAAAGCTGTTAACACAACAGACACAGAAACAGTTTCTACACTCACCAAGCTCACAGGCTAGTTGGGGATAGAGGCACTTCCAATACTGTACGGCAGGCAGGTATGTAGGAAAGGAACACGTTGGGAAGAATGCCTGACCTGAATATTTGTTTTTTGCATTAGAGAAGCTACATAAATGTTCTAAATGTTGGTTTTAGGTTATATTTCTTCTTATGTGAACTACTGAGTCATAGCTATTGTCCACTTGCCCATGGAATCTAAGTATTTATTACACATGTATACCGTGTAAGTGCATGGTGTGCTGCGTCATGCACGGTGGAAAGTTCATGAACTTAATTGTCTGACTTTTTGTACGTATATTTTTCAATTGATAAAAGCAATGCTTATTCTGTTCCAGCCACATTGGCCTCTGCTGTTCCTTTAACAACCAAAACATGCTCCTGATTTGCTGTTCCCTCTGCCTGGAAAGCTCTAGTATCCCATTGTCTTGTGTCCTCTCCTCTTTCAAGTCTGCTCAAATGTCACTTTCTGTGGGAGATCGTCCCTAGAACCCGATTTAAAATTGTGAGATTCAGGGCCGGCCGAGTGGCGCGATGGTTAAGAACTCGCTCGGGATGCCAGAGGGCCCCGGTTCGGATCCCACATATGAGGGCCAGTGACACCGTGAGCGGCCAGCAGCCGCAGTGAGCGGCCGTCCAGAAGCCGGCGACTGATCTGCCTTGCTAGAGAAGAGCGCAATGATGGTGCCAACTTGGGC
>NW_017731358.1:8598681-8651872 GCF_001890085.2 Hipposideros armiger | reverse complement strand
TCCTCCACAACTAGATTGAAGAACAAAAAATGACAGCAACTTGTCTGTTCCCCTTTCCCCAATTCCCCAGCACTGTTCCCATCCCCCCAATTCCCCAATAAAAATCTTAAAAAAAAAAATTGTGAGATTCATCACCCAGTACGCTCTACCTTTCCCTGATTTTTCTTCATTGTACATTTCACCTGTATACTAAGAAACTTGTTTATTTTCAGTCTCTACTATTAGAATATGACTCACAGAGTCATGAGTTTTGTCTGTTTGATTCTTTTCTGGATCCCCAATAGTTAAAATAATGTCCAGCACTTAGTAGGAGCTCAAAAAATATTGATTAAATAAACAAATTGTTATTTATACAAAATTGATATCATAACATACCTGTCATTCTGGAACTTACTTTCTAATTGAAGGATACATCTTAGATATCTTTTCATGTGGGTACATATATAGCTCTTCCTCATTCTTTTTAATAGCTGTGTAATTTTCAAAGTAGGATTCAATATTTTGTTTTTCATTAATAGACATTTTCCCTCAATTTGTTGCTATCACAAACAATGCTGTAATAAACAGCATATATATCTTTGTGCAACTGTGGTTTCCTCATAAGCTTTATTTCTTTTGAGTATTGAACTTTGTCCATTATATTTATTGCAAATGTTTTTTTATTGCTTACATTTTCATCTTTTGTGTGTGGTAAACACTTCAAACTGAATATGAAAATAAATCTCCCTCTTCATTCCCCCAGTTCCCTTGTTTTTCATATACCATCTCAGAGATGGTTAATGCCTATATAAGCTGTGTAACTGAAGCAAAAGTTTCATGAAACATACTTCTTTTTATTGCAGTCAATGTCCTGTGGTACTTTCTATTCTACTGATTTCATTTCATTAAAAAAATGCTTGCAGAGACTCTCCAAATTGATTTCAAAATCACTAGTTCATTGAGACCCACAGTTTGAAAATCTCTGTCCTCTTTTCCCCTAACCGGTGTTGAACTAATCTATAGAAGCAGGCGCCCATTTGAGTTTTCCTGTCTGGCAAGCTTTTAGCCCATTAGAACAGGAGACCTCCCTTGAACCCCAGCCCAATTAAGTAAGGTCTAGCTCTTATCCATTTTTTTCCCTAAGAGTTGAGACCCTGCCATCATATCTGCCCAGAATGAACAGATGGTCTCAAACTAAGCTGCTGCTACAGATGGCAACTACCTGACTTCAAATGTTACTGTCTGCTGCCTTGCCTTGCCCATCAGATTGATATTAGCTCCCCTCACACCCCATCTGCCTAGATAAAGAGGGATATCATTTTAAGACTGTTGGCTCACTCCCATATTGATACTTAAGGGAGGTCACTCTGTAGGATGGGAACTGTTTCCAGGCAATGCTAGCACTTAACATTAGGAATGGACAGGATCCTAAATTTCAAAGTTCTTTTTCTTCAGATCTCTATGCCCAGCCTGAGTTTAGAGGTGTAGGGGAAAATGGAAAAGGGCTGCTTAGAGTCCAGGTAAAGAGTTGGGGCTCTGGCCAAATGGATCATAATTCAGGGCAGAACTATGGGCAAGCGGGAGGAGGTCAAGTACAGACGGATAGACATGATACGTTGGGGTATGCAATAACATTGTGACACTTAGGTTGTTAAGACCCACCTGAGACTCACAACAAATGACAAGATTGTGTCTGGGCCCCAACAGCTGGTGGGGCTAGGCTTCTGCATCGGTCAAGATCAGCTCAGGAACAGGGTGACCCTAAGCATGTAGACTAGGGGCATCCAGGCCTATAGCTGCGAGGCAGGCAGGGACTCCTAGGAAATAATCAGGAAGAAAGGTTCCTCGACTCCTACATTAAATCCAGCTGAGAGCATAACTCCCCTCTTTGACCTTTAACTCAGGACCAATGAGATTATATTGGGTAAATAATTTAAACGCAAATTGATATGACCAGGATTTGAAGAGCAGATCAGCAGATTTTTCTCAATTAGGAAAAGAGGGAAACACTTTTAAAAAGAAACATGTTCTATTCTTGGAAAGGATTTTCTGAAGGGTGGATTTATCCATTCACTGACTCACCCACTTGTACATTCATTTATTATGTAGGACACACTGGCTAATGGATGCCTGCTCTCGTTCACTCCTGCATTGTCAGATATGCATATTTTCCCCTACTTCCTCTGTCTCTTTGGATGTCACAGGCAGATGAGCATGTTTAAGGAAACTGCGCAACTTAAATATGCAGATTTCTGAGATAACATTGTTTGACATTAGTGCCAGTGGGCCCCTGATGACCGATGAAAAGTGCTCAAGAAGTCAGTTCTATAGGAGAAGTAAGTTGGTTCAATTGTGTTTTTCTCTGTTAGTAGGTGACTCCCTATCGAGCAGCAAAATAGAGATAGAGGTAATGACAAGCTCTTGAAAAAATAAAGTAGATTGTAGGAGGTGAAAATATTGAATACCTAAATGCAGATATCAGCAGAGGTGATTTTGTCCTTGAAGACTTGAGAAATTTCTGGTGCCTCACCCACTTTGCCCCTGCATTCCAAGGAGGCAGCACTGCCCTCTGCCATCCTGGGGGTGCAGGGGCAGGAAGCTCATATCGTCACATAGTTACTTGGCTCCAGTTTTGGTTTCTAGCGTCTCATTTGCATCTCACCCTTGGCAGCTCTTTCTTCCTTGTGTTCGGTCTGACCCAATATGAACCTTAGCTATTTGTTTGTTTTTGGTGACATCCTCCTTCTATTCCCCATCTCCCCAAATCTCACATGAGACATTTGAGTTTGCAGTAGAGAGTAGCGTCCACTGCAGATTTGGGGTGAAATGGAGGTTTATATAGACATTAGATGTTTTGTTTCCTGTGTCCCTTCCTCCTCTCCCTTTGGCTCCCAAACCCAAACTCGATGACTCTTAGGCTGGGGATAAGAGACATGTTGGTGCTTATTTAGACTTATTAAAGGCCACAAATGCTAAAATAAGGGGGCCCTTTCTGCAATTAGTAGCACCCAATAACTGGTAGATGTTTCGACCTTTCAGTATTTCTTTCTACCCTTCCTATACCAATTGGAACAATTCATGCCAAACCTTAGAAGGAAAAAAGTCATCAATTGGATTTAAAATGTAATTTAAAAATCACTACACTAATATGGATTCATTAATATGGGTAAACTCTATTTAGCTGTCAGTGGATTACATTTTGTCACAGTTATTACATTGCTAAAAAATGTAAATTTTTAGTGTAGACAACTATAGAAAAAAAAACAAAAATTGGCCCATTATTTTTCCCAGATTGCCTCTGTTGATATAGATTTTGATGATTTTTCTGCCACTTGCCTTTTCCAGGCTTGCCAGAATTATAGGGTACCCACTGCTACCAGGAGAAATGGCACTTTGACCCAATTCTTGGCACCAGGTTCACGGACCAAGGACCCTGACCTGGACCCAGCAGTGGGACCCAGAACACCAAATCACAAATCAGGAACTGGCTGAGGTAGGCAGTGAAACAATTAAAAGGAAAAGCACGGGAATCAAGATTCTAGGGAAACTCAAGTCTGAGCAGGAAGGGTTGCAAAGAAACCAGGGAGGTCATACACCCATACGACATGCTCTAGGAAGTGTTTGCTATGGCAGAGCTCTTCTAGAGGTCTTCAGGGGCCTCCTGTGGGTGTGTCTCTGTTGGTCCACCAAGCCTGGACTGCCTACTGGTAGTCCAGAAGGCAGTCTCTGTGGAGTCCAGGACCTCCTGGAACTATGAAATGATATTGATAGACTCAAAATAGGACCAGGCAAGCCAGGATCATTAAGGGTGGCTAGGAGATCAGTCTGTACTCTTCTGTCTATGAGGCCCTGGAAAGGTTAAAGGGCAGGATGCCAAGCACAGCAGATTTGTCATAGACAATTTGAGTTGAGTTTTCTGTTACTTGCAACCAAAAGCATCCTAACTGTGTGTTTGTGTGTGTGTGCATGTGCGCACACATGTGCTATATTTTAACGTACAGCAGGTCCCCACCTAATGTTGTCAATAGTTTCTTGGAACTGTTGGGATCAACGTATAATGAATCCAATTTTACCATAGGCTAATTGATATAAACAAGAGTTAAGTTCCTATGGCATCTCATCGACGTTATAACAAAATAATGTTGACTGAAACGACTTTGAGGACCTGATGTATATAGATGTAGAAGACAAATTCTAAAAGGCTATATAAACAACAAGTTAAAAGATGTTCTCATAAAGGAGATTATGAGTGATTTTTTTTCTTGTCTATGTATATTTTTTAATTTAAACAATGGCCTTTTCATATCAGCCAAGATTCTTGCAAGCAATAGAAGGTGATCAAAGCTGATTTAAGTGGAAGAGGAACTTACTGAAAGGATACTGGGAACTCACAAGAACATTTGGCAGCCTGCTAAACCAGTTTGGAAGGAAGGCCGTCACCAATGAGCCCCAAACTGTACCTGGAACCAGTCCGGTGAGGACACTGCTATTGCTGCCACTAACCGCTGGCCACCATTGCCACTAACTCCTAGTCACCTTGGCTCATAGTGCTGCCCAGCTTTAAATGCTGGGTACTGTCATTGCTGACCCGAAGCTCTTCTGGCCTCACCTATCACGAAAATGGATACTTGCCACTTTGTGACAAGAGCCATGCTTCAGAGTCTGGGAAGTTCACATCTGTTTGACTGAGCTTAGGACATTGTCCCATGCCCAAGGACAAAGGAGTTGGGAAAGTAAGAATCTGAACTTCAAGCTTCTCTAGTGGGTTGCAAGACATGTTCCCATCAAGACTCACAGGTGGGGAGTTCTCCAAATATAAAAAGTCAAAATAAAAATTTAATATTTCCTTTATGCTTATAATATTTTTTAAAAGTAATAAGGCAAAACAAAACGAAAAATCTAAACCATTCCAAACCAAATAAAAACAACATGAAAGTAAATACTTTAAGCAAGGTTACTATTTTTTTAAATAGGAAAAATGGATGCACAGATATTAGACACATCTGAGAAAAAAACAATTATGGAGTCATCTAAATTTATGTACCTTCCATATTTGAAACACACTTATCTCACATTTTCTGGTTTCTAACCAAAAGTTCGATTCAGAATACCTTCCATTTTTCAATATCTCTGATGAATTTATTATCACGGAAAGCTATTTCTTCTAATGTAGGAACAGGTAAATTAGATATAGTAAATTAGAGATAGTCAAATAGTCTAGTAAGAGTCTAGTAAGTTAGATCTAGTCTGATGTTTTAAGCAGCTAACTACAAGTATGGTTAATAGAGTAACAAATAGTACTTCTCCACTCAGTTATATTTATTTACCACCAAAATAGAATGTTTTAAATTGTCAAGAATAACATGTACTCAATGGTACCTTTTACTAGAAGTAGCAGTAACTATATTTACATATTTATGCAAGCAATTTAGAGTAAGATTTTTAAAAATCCAAAGTGGTACAATGAAATATGTCTTTATCTCCTTCACATTTTCTTTCCTATATTTTCTGAAAACAAGTACCACAACAATTTTCTCTAAAATGCCAATTTTATCATGTAATTCACGTGCACAAAATCTTTCAATCTCTCTCTCTGTGCCTTTATGAAGAATCCAGACTTCTGAACTGGCATTAAGATTTCTCTTCAGTGTGGCAGCCCCAGATCTACCTTTCCAGCTGCATCTCCCACTGTTATAAGAATGTAGTGAAGGCCAATGGGTCACTGAACAAGCCTTGTACTTTTCTGCTTCTGTGCCTATGTCCATACCATTTTCTCTACCTAAAAATACTTTTACCAGCTCTTCCTACCCATATCAGTTTTACTTATCTCTAAAAACTGGGCTCATATCTCATGTTCTATATGAAAACTTCTCTCTCAGCACAGCTGAGTCAATCCTTTGAATTCCAATAGCAAAAAGAACATCCAGCTTTCCAGTTCTTACTGGTGATGTCAGGTTGTGAAGTGTGTCGCTATTTGTTACCACTAATCATTAAAACCCAAGATCGTAAATTTTAAACTAATTAATTAATTGAAGCAACTTTAAGATTCTGTCCCACATTAGCCCCACCACCCTCCATCACCTGAGTCCTGATGGGTTTTCTGAATGGCGTGCTACGTCTATAGACAGCTCTGGTGATTACACGTAACTATGGGTCTGCCTGGGGGTGTGCCCCACTGTATGATTCTAAGTGCAACACACCTCATCATTTACTAGCCTGTCTGTTAGCCCAGTACACAGGACTCACGTTGGGGAACCAGAGGCTTGTAAGACATTGAGAGCCCCTCCCTGTTCAGGGATAAAGAGAAAGGGAGTACCTTTGAGAGGACTCTAAATCTATAACGGACCTAGTAGCTTTAGCAGCTACCTATGGGGTGGAGATGTTGGGGAAGGAGTTACAGTTTGGGTGAACAGAAATGCAAGAGATAACAGGGAGGGAAGGAGGGGTGGTAGAGATCACTTTGTACCAAAAAAATCCTTGTTTGGGAAAACACAAAAGACCACCCCCATCTGCACCCCTGTTTAGGGACTCCAGAAATAGTTGGGTGGAATTTGAGAGTCGTCAGATTTCCCAAAATTGAAGGTGACAGCAGAGCCAGAGAAATGCCTTTTTTACCATTACTGTGACTCTATTTTATTTCAGACAGGTGTGGCCTGGGACAACATGGGTTATATTCATATGTATTTATTTGTCATTTTAAGGCACACAGGAATGACAGATAAAAATAGTTGTATTTAGGTGAAGGAGTTATGGGTAATTTTTGTGGTAACAGTTTAATGACAAATATATATATACATAGTTATTATTAAATGGTTACCACAAAATTAAGAAATATTAAAAGTACAAAAAGTTATTAAATTGTTACCATAAATTACATATGTGTGTGTGTGTGTGTGTGTGTGTGTGTGTGTGTGTGTGTAAATATTTTAAATATATATATTTAAAAGCACACATTGTTCACATTGATCTGGGAATAACTTCTGACCGGACAGTTCATTGGTCATTGAGGATTTCCAAACTAGGGACTGTTAGGAAAAGCCAATGTGGTTGAAGACAGAGAAAAAAAGGGTTCAGTTAGGACTTGAGTAGGGAGAAGAGAGACAAGGAGTCACTTCCTGCACACCAAGGTAAAGATAAAAGAATAAACTAAATGATACAAGCTCTCTAGACATCAAGGCCGGCTTGGGGTAAGGTTGGGTTATAAGCCAAATAGGTCTTCAGCTCTAATCCCAATGCATTTTTATCTCCTTTGACCTCATTTTCTTCCATTTCTACTTCATATCTTTATTAAAGATTATAAAACTATGTTTCATTTTTTTGCCTCCCTTATTTCTGTTTCTTGGAACTTTCTTAGTACAAGAGCTCATTCTCTGCCTGTTTCCTGAATGTCACTTCTGGCTTTATTGTCAAGCCCTGACAGGGGGCTCGTGGGCCCTATAGGCCCTCAGGAGATTCTTCCACATTAAGCTGGCCATGAACACACTGGCTGCCTAACCCCTGGCTGCCACTTGCAGTCTTGCCCTGTGGATGATCATCTGCCTAAGATAAGCTTTATTACAAACTCTGGCAAATCTGTAAAATTTCATGAATGTCATGGCCTTCTTTCCCAGGTGGACTCAATTCCTATCTGCCCTGAGAATGTGCTCTGCTCTGACCTATAATTCACCTGACCTCAGGAAGGCCTGGGAACAGTGTCCTGCCCCAATTACAGAAGCAGGGTGTGGTTGAGGTCAGGCCCAGGCCATCCCTGCTGGGCCTACTGCCCAATGGAGGTTTCTGGGGTTTACCATGGTCTGGTCATCGGTCTCTTCAGACTCCATAAATATCATTCACCTAAGCTTAGGCTATGGCCCTCCACAGGTCACATGACTCCCTTACTTCCACCCCAAGTGGCTTGCTAATTCTCAGACTTATCTGATGCAGTTACTAAGAAAACCTTACGTGGACTGCAGTGGTTCTGCAGAGCCTGTTAGAAACTGTTTGTCTTTACCTGGTGCCTACATTACCTCATATGACCACAGGTATCATGGCCTGGTTAACTCCAGGAATCTTTTGCGAGCTGACAGAGACGCTGGTCTGGAGTACAGGTTTCCACCATTTGGGCCTTTATGGTTAACTCCCAATATCTGGAATATGCATCAGGACTGTTAAGTGTCCTCACATTGCCAAAAACTGGACTTTCTGTGAAACACCTAAAGCATGCAGAATTTGACTAATCCCACTGTGACCTCAAGGTATGCTGTAGATCAGTCTTCTCACACTTTAATGTGCATGTGAATCACCTGGAGATTGTGTAAAAATGTAGATTCCGATTTAGCAGATACTGGCGGGCCCTGAGAATTCTGCATTTCTAGCGCGTTCCCAGGTGATGTCAATATAGCGGGTCTGACCACGCAAGGACTTACCATCAGAATCACTGGCTCTGAGCTCCAGCACTGGGGCAGCAGCTGGAGAGGTGGCAGGGACATATGGGATAGGGAAGGGGGGGAACTGTGTTGTCAAGCTTCAGGACAGGGGCTGGCAGGGCAGCTTCCCCCAGAGAGAGGAGCTGGCGGAGGCCATTGTTTCTTTGTTGAGCCCTCTCCCTTTCCAGCTGCAGATGCAGGTGGCCGCCATATCTGAATCTCCATCAAGCTGGCTAATACCATTCGTTCGCCACACCATGGTGATTTGAGACCCCGCCCCACCCAACTTTCAGACACACCCAATCAGCTTCCAGAGGTTTTTTCATACAAACCGCCTGACTTGGCTCATGCTGCAGACTTTCCTAGGGTCTCTCAAAGATTGGCAAAACCCAGACAAGCAGCATCTGGTTTGAGAGTGTCCTGTACCTCTGGCCAAGCAGCACTAAGCCTGGCACTAGTGGCAACCAACCTTGCTTCTCGGCTTGGCCTCTCAAGGCACTCCCAACCATGGCAAGCATGGTGGCCATGTGTGGATTTCTTTGTGGCTCCTATAGGTGGCCCTAAGTGGGGCACTGTGCTAATGAACTTGACCTGCAGTGGATGCCCTCCCACATGGCTCTAGGGCTGCTGCCTCCAGTGGCCAGCTTCAAAACAAGCTAGAACATCACCCAGTTGCCACACCCGAGGGGAAGACTGGGCAGGCACCAGAGCACTGCTGAGGCAAATCCTGCTCTGTAGGGTCAGCCCCCGCACCACAACGCCTCCACTGTAGTCAAGGCCAGTCCTCACAATGAGCCTGAGGGTCAATCCCTCCTATTGATATGCAAATAGCAACCAAGGCTGAACTACAAGAGAAGGGCACAAACAAACTACACAAGGGACACACAGGTAGTGCATGACTCAAGTGACCAGGAAGACTGTGCCACTGAGCCCCACAGCACACCTACTACATAAGTCCACTCTACTCAGACCAGGAGACATAGCAGCCCTACTTAATGCATAGATACAAACACAGGAAGGCAGCCAAATGGGGAGACAAAGAAACATGTCCCAAATAAAAGAACAGAATAAAGCTCCAGAAAAAGAACTAAGCAAATTCAAGACAAACAACCTACCAGATGCAGAGTTCAAACACTTGTTATAAGGATGCTAAATGATCGCAGTGAGAACTTCAACAAAGAGATAGGAAACATAAAAATGGAGACAGAAAACATAAAAAAGAACCAGTTAGAAATGAAGAATGCAATAACTGAAATGAAGAATACATTACAGGGAATCAACAGTAGATTACATGAAGCAGAGGATCAAATCAGTGATTTAAAAGATAAGGTAGCCGAAAACACCTAATCAGAACAGCAAAAAGAGAAAAGAATACAAAAAATTGAGGAGAGCTTGAGGGGCCTCTTGGAGAACTTCAAGTGTACCAACATTCACACTATAGGGGTACCAGAAGGAGAAGACAGAGAGCAAGGAATTGAAAACCTATTTGAAGAAATAATGACAGAAAACTTCCCTATCCTGGCAAAGGAAATAGATATATACAAGCTCAAGAAGTGCAGAGTCTCAAACTAGATGAACCCAGAGAGGCCTACACCAAGGCACATCATAATTAAAATGCCAAAGGCCAAAGACAAAGAATCTTAAAAGCATCAAGAGAAAAGCAGTTAGTTACAAGGGAGCTCCCACAATACTATCAGCTGATTTCTCAATAGAAACTTTGCAGGCCAAAAGGGATTGGCAAGAAATATTCAAAGTGAAGAAAAGCAAGGACCTATAACAAAGATTACTCTACTAGCAAAGATATAATTTAAAATTGAAGGACAGATAAAGAGCTTTCCAGATAAGAAGCTAAGGGAGTTCATCACCACTAAACCACTATTACAAGGAATGTTAGAGGGACTTCTTTAAGACAAAAAATAAATAAATAAATAAAAATAAAAAATATGAATAATAAAATGGCAATAACTACATACCTATCAACAATCACTTTCAATGTAAATGGATTAAATACTCCAATCAAAAGATAGCATGGCTGGGCTGTCATGAGTCACTGGCGATGGCATAGGCTAGAGTGAAGCTGCAGTGGGCTGCCATAAGCTACCATGAGTGACTGGCAGCCGGTGTGAGCTGCCAAGAGCCGCCGTGAGCGGCTGTCTAGTGGCTGGCGACCCATCAGCCTCACCTGGGAAGAGCGCAATGATAATACCAACATGGGCCAGGGAAGCAACATCCTCCACAACTAGACTAAAGAACAAAAGGACAGTAACTAGTCTGTTCCCTTCCCCCAATTCCCCAATAAAATCTTAAAAAAAAATAGTATTGCTGAATGGATAAGAAAACAAGACCCTTACAAATGCTGCATACAAGAGACTCACTTCAGATCAAAAGACACACGCAGACTGAAAGTAAAGGGATGGAAAAAGATATTTAATGAAAATGGAAACAAACAAAGAAACAAACAAAAGCTGGAGTAGCAATACTTATACCAGACAAAATAGACTTTAAAACAAAGATAACAAGGGATAAAGGAGGACCTACTAATCCCACTTCTGAGTATTTATCTGAACAAACCCAAAATACTACTTTGAGGGAATGTGTTCATCCATATGTTCATTGCAGCATTATTTATATAAGCCAAGATATGAATGCAATCTGGGTTTTCCTGACTGGATGAATGGATATAGAAGAGGTGGTACATACAATGGAATATCACTCAGCCATAAAAAAGAATGAAATCTTGCCACCTGCGACAACATGGATGGACCTAGAGGGTATTGTGCTAAGTGTAATAAGTCAGACAGCGAAAGACAAATGTCATATGATTTCACTTAAGTGGGATCTACAGAACAAAACAAACTAAATGAAAACATACTCATAGATACAGAGAATGTTTTGTATTTTTTAAAAGATTTTTATTGAGGAACTGGGGGGATGGGAACAGTGCTGGGGAATTGGGGGAAGGGGAACAGACAAGTTGCTGTCATTTTTGTTCTTCAGTCTAGTTGTGGAGGACGTTGCTTCACTGGCCCAAGTTGGCACCATCATTGCGCTCTTCCCGGGCAAGGCAGATCAGTCGCTGGCTTCTAGATGGCAGTGCGGCTGCTGGCCGCTCACGCTGGCTGCTGGCTACACACAGTAGCCCATGGCAACCCACTGCCACAGGGGCTGCAGCCTACGCCGTTGCCGGCGACTCACGGCAGCCCAGCTCCAGGTTGAGCTGTTGTTCAGCATCTTAGCTGTGGAGGGCAGTGTCACTGGCCCTCATATGTGGGATCCAAACCGGGGCCCTCTGGCATCCCAAGCCAGTTCTTAACCATCGCGCCACTCCGCCTGCCCTGGAGAGAGAGAATGTTTTGATGGTTGCCAGATGAGAAGGTGTTTGGGGGTGGGTGAAAAGGGGAAGGGATTAAGAAGTACGAATTGTTTGTTACATGGTAGTCATGGGGATGTAGGATATAGTATAAGGAATATAGCCAATAATATTGTAATAACTATATATGGTGTCAGATTTGGTACTAGATGTATTGGGGTGATAGATGGGAGGGGAGTTGGGAGGCTGTGTGGAAAAGGTGAAGTGATTAAGAAGTACAAATTGGTAGTTACAAAATAGTCATGGGGATGTAAAGTATAAGAAATATAATCAATAATATGGTAATAATAACTGTGTATAGTGCCAGGTGGATACTAGTCAGAGGGATCACTTTCTAAATTATATAAATGTCTAACTACTATACTATACACTTGAAACTAAAATAATATTGAATGTCAACTCTAATTGAAAATTTTTAAAAGGGGGGAAAAGACAAAGAAGAATAAGAGGTTCAGAGTTCCAGATATAAAACAAGTCTTGGGGATGTAATGTACAGCATAGGAAATATACTCAATAACACTGTGATAGTATGGTACCATGTCAGATGGTTGCTGGACTTATCATGGTGATCACTTCTTTAGCATAGGGAATATAATCAATAATGTGGTAATAACTCTGTATAATGCTAGGTGGGTACTGTTGAATAACTATAGTGTACATCTGAAACTAATATAATATTGTATGTTAGCTATATTTTAATTAAAAAAAAAATCTTAAAAAAAATACTTCTGGTCCAAGGACCACACTTTGAGCGGCAAGACTCCGAAGAAAGCAGAACAGATGGAAAACATTCCAGGCCATAATTCCAAATTATGTCCTTTTATGGACATAATTATCTTGCAGCTGGAAAGGCAGTCACCTTTAAGACAAATGGAAATGGCCTTCATCATCTAGTGTTTGTAATCTTCTCCCAGACAGATGACATTTCTTTGTGAGCAAGCAGAGATAAGGGAACTGATTAGTGTCCAGGGGAATCCAGACATGTGTCAGTGTTTCCACCCCATTCTACATATACCCCCCCTCAAACACTCACCTATACACACCCCATTCCTCACCCACCCACCTAGTGACAGTGTGATTCAGTTCTTTAGGCCCTAGGATAGGGCAGAAGAGATGATGTGAAACTGTCCAGTGACTGGATAATGGTTAGTTCTGGACAGCTGGGATTTTCAGAGAACGTAACAGGGTTTTTTCCTCTTCAGTCCCCTACCTGCTGTCTAGGTTGTATTTGGCATCTCGCTGGGCTGGGCACTGTAGGCATTGGAAATAAAGAAAACCTTATACCTGTTCTCTAGACACTTGCTGTCTAGTGAGGAAGGCACACATGGGCAAATAAGAATGAAATGATGTATTAACTCTTTAGTAGTCTTATGATAAATATCTGTTTTGAAAATACCTGGGCCGGCCGAGTGGCACGTTGGTTAAGAGCTGGCTTGGGATACCAGAGAGCCCCGGTTCGGAAACCACATATGAGGGCCAGTGACACTGCCCTCTACAGCTAAGATGCTGAACAACAGTTCAACCTGGAGCTGGGTTGTGTGAGTGAGTTGTCGGCGACAGCATAGGCTGCAGCCGCTGCTGCAGTGGGTTGCCACAGCAGCCAGCGTGAGCGGCCGTCCAGAAGCCGGTGACTGATCTGCCTCGCCCGGGAAGAGCGCAATGATGGTGCCAACTTGGGCCAGTGAAGCAACGTCCTCCACAACTAGACTGAAGAACAAAAGGACAGCAACTTGTCTGTTCCCCTTCCCCCAATTCCCCAATAAAAAAAATCTTAAAAAAAAAAAAAACTTGGCGAGAGGGTGGGGCTAAGGTTTGTGAAAGGACTTAGTAACGGCTTCACAGCAGAGTTGCATGGGAGCTAAGACTTTTCTACGTAGAAATGGAGGCACGAGAGGTCGTCTAAACCAGAGTGTCCTGACAGGCTTCCTTGAGAGAAAGGCTGGGAAGAATGAGCAGCTCCAAAGAGGAAGTCCGGGACCAAGGTTTTCCAAAGCACACAACGTAGGGAAGGTGATTGAAAGTGGAGCAAAAGCTCTTGCTTAATATTAGATAAATATTTGGTCAGATGGAGCTCCCACTGAGGTATGAGGGTTTTCTCTTTTCATATATATATATTTTTTAAGCTGAGCCATCCTACCACCTTTTGGCAGCTCAGCGGCTGCTCAGCTCGGGCCGGGACTCGAACTGCTGTTGCTCAGAGCTCAAACTCTTGAGCGAGCTCTTAACCAACTGAGCCACTCGGCCGGCCCTCTCTTTTCATTTTTAATGTTTCCCTGAGTGATTTTATAAGTATTTCTAGTAAAGTTAAAGGTAGGTAAGAAGGAGTTGATTGCTGGCCTGTGGTCTAGGGTCAGCTGCAACAGTAAAAGGGGCATAATTGCCATCTAGTGGCCCAAACCCACAGGTGTGAGCTCCATTTCAGCCATCCATGGCCTCTTCAGGTATGGAATCATCATGGTCTATCTATACAAGTCATTTAGTATAATAACCTCCTTTGTTCCTTTCCAAGTCCTAGCCCCTTAGTTTGGTTATGGGAGAATATTGATCCAACTACGAAAAAGTCAAATGGGCAGTATTACACAAAAAATTAATTCATACTAAAGTGTAAACAATTACTCAAAAAAATGTCAGTGACTGATGCTGCCCTTGTGTCTAATATGATAGAAGAGAGGAATTGATGGAGGAACCCTGGAGAGCAGGAAGAGCAGGGGTGGGGTGGGGAAGGGGTTGTCCTTGAGAAGAGAAACAAATACAGGAAGAGGCTGCTGGAGCAGCAGCTGACTTTGATTTTACTTGTTTACCTTCTCCTGGGAAGGGGCAAATAGAAGCTGCTCATGATATTATTTTTAGAGCTATTTTCAAACAGTGTGGCTGGAAAGGACTGTGGTGCTGCTTGGCTATGAAGAATGTTTAACATATCTAGCTTTCTTATGGAGGGCTATGTTCCTAGGTGCACCAGCGTGTTACATTAAGCACTCTGAAGAAATAAATCCCATATCAGTGCACCCTAAATAGTGTGGAATGCCTCCTTGGATACTACAGGGGCCTTGGCCTTCTGGTGCCAGCTGGGGGCGGACTGTTTTACTGCTTTTCCCCCGCACCCCACTTCTCCAGGGTCCCTTACTATTTGCCAAATTATTACATTACTCAGAGAGCCCAAGGGCTCCTTCAAGACTGTGAAAAAGGTATTTTCGGATGAGGAGGCAGACGTATAGTGAAACAGAGCCATTACAGAGCAGGTGAGAGAGAAGATTCGAATGGGGTGGGTGAATATGACAGGGAGGCAGAGGGGCACAGATCAAGGATTTGACAATCAGACAGACCAAGTACTCATCTAGGCTTCTTATGAGCTATGCGAAATTTAGACAAGTTAGCTGGTCTCTCTGGCTTCAGTTTCCTTTTCTGTAAAATGGAGAGAAAAACATTTAGTGTTACTTTGACGATTTAAAGGAGATAAAATAATGTAAAGCACAGAGTCTGACACTAGTAGGTGCTCAGTCATTTCCTTTAGATGCCTACCCTCAAATCTCCCTTCTAATTACCCCATTTCCTCCACTGTGCCTCCCCACTTCCTGTTGGAAGGGTACGTCAGTCTCCTGTGTAATTCAAAGATCCCCCTCTTCTAGAACGAGAGTTCCCATTTGGTGGGAAACAAATCTGCAATGAGGGTATGTTCAGGAAGAAACTCCTGAGTGCCTCCAGGTGGAGGGCCTTCTCCTCTCTGAAGGCCCAGGCTCCTCTTTGGAATTACTTCCTACCTCCCAGCTCAGGGGCTGTAAGGGACTCCTTACCAAAAGTGCAGGGGTGAGTGGTTCACGCTGGCACTGCTCTGTCCAAGTGAGAGAACCTCACTAATTCTTTGGTGCCCCTTTCCAAAGGGGCTCTTTTCACCTTCTGAGTGCTAGTCTCAAAGAACTAGGTTAAGCATCGAGGCCTGAGGGGAAAGGTCCTAGAAAGACTCCCAGCTGCTTTTAGCTTGGGCTGGGATTGCTCACATTTGGGGAAGGTACAGGACTCTCCCTTTTTTTATTTGGTAAAATGTAAATGATATAAAATCTATCATTTTGACCATATTTACGTACAAAATTCAGTGGCAGTAAGTGCATTCATACTGTTGTGCGACCATCACCATCATCCATCTACAGAACTTTTTCATCATCCCAAACTGAAACTCTGTACCTATTAAATGATAACTCCACATTCTTCTCTCCCTCCAACCCCTGGTAACACTATTCTACATTTTGTCTTTATGTATTTGACTACTGTACCTCATATAAGTGGAATCGTACAATATTTGTCCTTTTGTGTCTGTACAGGCCTCTTTTAAAGGAAAAAATATATATGTTATAGATTTACTCTGTTGACTATTCTGATGTTGCATACACACACATATGTATAAAAGTAGGTATAGAATCCTATGCTTACAGCTCTATTTATAGCTTAGACAATTAGAAAAACAAATTATCAAACTAAACCTAAAAATCCACAAAGTCCTATATAATTAAATTTAATGTGAGATGATGTCTTGCTAAAACAAATCTCCAAAGTCATTTAATAATTGATTTTTGCTTCTTGTTCTATATTTAATTTTTGACTGCATTTTGACTTGAATTATTTTAATGAAGAGAATAACTGTATGCATTAGTAAGTTATAGAAAATGTCACTATAACATCAAAGCTTGGTTTGTAGTATAGGACAATCAGATCATATACTTAACCATAACAATGCAAGGAGGCAATTCTTGAAGACCAATTTTAATGAGATGTTACTAAAAAATAATACAAAATTATCTTTTCTTGAAGATTAGTATTGTGATACTAGTGAAATCTGAATTAAAGGGGGCATCTAATTCCTATTAGTGTTGGGAATGGAAAAATCCTTTATTATTATTACCTACTATACCTGCTGTTAATGAACTGTTGTTGCAAGTTGGTACATACAAAGATAAGCTCTAAGTAGTAGAATCTGCATATGAAATCACCTGCTGTGGCCAGGCTCTCTTGAATCCAGCATGCTTATAAAACTGTTCCAATTGTCTATTGCTATGAAGCAAGCCATCCCAAAATTAGTGGCTTAAAACACTAACATTTATTTTGCTGACAAATCTGTGATGTGGGCAGAGGTATGTGGGGGCAGCTTGTGTCTGCTCCACTAGGACTTACCTGGGGTGGCTCAAAGACTGGAAGCTGAAATCATCTAATCCAGAGTTTGGTAAACTTATTCTGTAAAAGACCAGGTGGTAAAATATTTTCGCCTTTGTAGACCATAAGATTCCTGTTGGTCTTGCCCCTACAACTCTGCCATTGTAGTGCAAAAGAAGTCATAAACAAATAAATGGGCATGGCTGTATTCTAATAAAACTTTACTTATAAAAACAAGCAATAGGTCAGATTTGGCCCACAGGTCAAAATCTGCCCACCTCTGCTAGTTCACTCACATGTCTGGCAGTTGACAATCCCTGCTGACTGAGGCCTTACCTGGGTCTTCCAGCCAGATTACCTCCGTGTGGCCTCTCCATGGGACCTGACCTTCCTCACAACATAGAGCTATGTTCCAAGGGCAAATGTTTAGAGAGAAAGAGCCACGAGGAAGCGCTCTATTTTTTTTATGTCCTAGCCTGAGAAGTCATATAGCACCACTCCTACCACATTCTGTTTGTTGAAGCAGTCACAAAGGCCCACCATGGTTGAAAGGGAGTAAACGGAGACTCTACCTCTTGATGAGATAGTGACAAGGTTCTGGAAGAGCATGTAAAACCAGGAATATTGCTGAGCCCATTTTTGGACAATACAATCTTCCACATTTGCTATATGTCATGTGATGTTTCAATTCTCCCGCTACTTTTTTTTACATTCAAACCATTTCCTAATCCTCACTTATATAGCAGGCCTTAATGTCATTTGAGCTTCATTTGTTGTGAAAACATTCACAAACATGAGCCTTAGGTACTGAATGTCATGGAGCATTTTAAAACAGTCATCCAGACGATTCAGAACAAGCTGAGAATTATTTTTTATTATTGTTAAAGAGCCAAATTTAAAAAAACAAAAACAAAAAACCTCAGAGAGATCTTATAGTTCTCTGAAAATATCTTCTGTATTTGACAAACACTAATGTAAGCCTTATGCCAGAGGGACAAACAAATTCTTCCCAGCACTTACATGGCCCAGTCCAACTTCCTGGAGTGAATGAAGGTCAAATGTCCTGTAATCAGAAGCTGTGTGCATTTGCTGCAAGAGTCCTCTCCCCAGAGCTCCCTTGGGAAGCTATAGTTCAAGGATTTGGTCTTGGTCCTCTCTGTGTCCTTCCCTCAGGTACACTGCCAACAGCCCCTAATAGCTTTTAACCATTTTCAGCTGCATTGTGGTCCTTCAGCAGCCTCTTCACAGCAGTATAAGGAAAAAGTTCTTTCTTCATGGTTGTCTGGAGTTCTGGTTGACCTGCCTTAGCTTTGTGGATCATCTTCCAAAAGTCTCTCTTAAGGTTTTGCCTGGTACGCAACCTGGAGTACTGGATCCCTGATGCAGGCTTCTAGTTGGTAGAAGAGAAAGCATGGAAATGTTCCTGCTTAAACGTGGCTTCTCTTTCTTGATTATCTGAACAAATAGATCTTAAGAATGCTACCCACGGTAACAAAGCCTTGCTGAGACCTTTATTCAGTGCTCTTAGTGATGGAAGAAGACATGGGAAGCATCACATATGGAATACCCCCATGCAGAGAATCCACGGTGGCTGGATTGAAATACCATATCTGAAATCTCTAGAGGACAATGCCAGCACACAGCCAGGCCAAATGGTGGTAATAGCCCATACCTCCACAACAATGATCTCTTCTTTTTGAGTTGTTGGGTGTTAAGTTTCTCACAGTTGGTATAAGGATAAGAGGGCAGGGGGCCCAGTTGGTGTGGGGCTTTGGAGACCTTTACTGAGCAGCTGGAAGGGAAGTACCAGTATATCCTGAAGGTGGGGGAGACACTTGGTTAAAAGTTATTTTGCTTTTTCTATTGCATTTGGTAACAGAGGCTGAACTGTGGGCCTCCTTTTCTCCTATATATCCTGGTAAGAGATGTCTATCTTAAGATGATTTCCCTCTTTCCTGTTGTTCATTCCTCTACTGAGAGTCAAACCCCTCTGTGACTCATGTAGTAGCTGTGGAGATAATTCCAATGTCAGGAGCAGAGGCTATTGATTTGACAGGAGGAGAGCCATGACTATTCAGAAACAAGTCCCCTCTCATCATGCAAATATCCCTAATTAAGAAATCCAGAGACAGATTCTATGTCATGGAAACATAATTTCTTTTCACTCAGAGAGTTCCAGGAATTGCTGCAGGCTATCTAGCTTTCTTGATTTTCTGGGTTAAATGGTTTTACCCTTTGACCTGAGTTTTCATGAACAAAAGTGAATTCAATCTCTTCCACTGGCCAGGTGTGGTCTTAATGACTTCAGAGATAGTGGTAAACAACAACAGAATTCCTGCTCTCAGGGAGTTTACAACTGAGTAAAATAATCTGTAAGTGGTTAACTCTGATAGGTATGTGTATACTGATAGAAAAGGTGAAAACTTTGTTTGGACACTGTTATTGGTTGAATTGTGTTCCTCCCAAATCCATAGGTTGAAGTCCTAACCCCTGGTTTCTCAAATGGGACCTTAATTTGGAGATAGGGCCTTTACAAAGGGAGTTAAGTTCAAGTGAGGTCATTAGGGTGCGCATCAGGGAGAAAGGCCTGGAATAGACCCTTCCCTTGCAGCCCTTAGAAGAAATAAATCCTGCTGACACCTTGATTTTAGACTTCTGGTCTCCAGAACTATACAATAAATTGTTATTGTTTAAGCCACCCAGTCTGCGGTACTTTGTTACAACAGCCCTAGCAAACTAATATAGACAGTGGCTTCCTTCCACTCTTGTACAATCTGGTGGGAAAAACCTCGCATGGATATAAATTAAATGTTCACGCGATTCACGTTTACTAGACACTGGATAAAGTCATTCATTCATTTATTTATTCATTCCCTATCTCCTTAACTCTGATTTATTTATTTTTAATTACACTTACCACAATGTAGGAATTATTTTCTCTTGCTTACTTGTCCATTATTTCTCTATTAGCTTCATGTTAGATGTGCAGTAAGTACTTGTTGAATAAGCATTTATCCTTCCTTGTCCCCTTCCCTCTCTCCCTCCATTCAATATTTAAGCATGTCTTATGTCTATTGTGTGCACAGCATTCCATGCTCATTCCTGTCAGAATGTAAGGAGGTTCAAAGGATGGCTTTTGTCTCTGAGTGGTTTGTGATTTCAGAGAGAGATGGTAACTGATGCAGAGGGAAGACACAGTGGGCTGAGGGTATGGAGGAAAAGGCTCATGGAAGAGCAGGGGCCTGCACTTGAGATGAAAGAAGGGAACAGGAGGGACTATAGGGGAGTGTAGAATGTTCATAACACCCGGAGCCTACGTTCAAGGAGGAGTGGGATTGCTCCAAGACTGGGGATGGGCAAGGCATGGGGATGGAGATAATGGACAGAAGCCAGAAGCTTCATTCTGGCATCGCAGGAGGTCAGAGCCAAAGCCCAATGGCTCTCAATCCTGGCTGCACATTAAAATCACCTTGGAAACTTAAAAAAATGCTAATAACAAGACCCTACCTTGATTGTGATATCCTAGAAACTGCAGGCAGGGCTTCAGAGGGAAAACAATCCTTTTAGACTGTGGATTGACAGCCGTGGCTTCTGGCTGCAAGACTCAGGCCCACTCTGCCCCAGTCATGAGACTCCTGTAGTTCTGGCATGATGGAGACAACTGCTGGAAATAAGACATCTGGCCACATTCCACTGGTATGGCCTCCTTTTCCTGAGTGTAAAAGTGACTGCTTGTGACATCAGAAGAATGTGTTGACAGATCTGTATCCTGTTTTCAATTCTCTACTATATTTTATGGTAGCAATAGCAGCAGAACCAATCTGGTTTCCCTCTTTTCAGGACTGTTCAGCTTCCTGGTGGGGTTCGTAGACAGGAATCGTCCAGAAAAGCAGGTTTTGTTGTTGCTGGTTTTTATTTGTTTGCTTATTCTGACAATGTTGGGGAAATTGGGTCCATAGTTTTAGGGATCTTACTGCTTGGGTCCTGTTAGCTTAATTTCTTCTAGTACTATCTGCAAGGCCCTATCATAATGCTTGGCATATAGTGTACTCTCAATAATTCAGACAGCAGAGAGTCTTCTAAGTGCTAAACTTCAAGTAGAGTCTCAGAAAAATACTGCCAAATTCCTTTTTATTTGCTCAAGATACTCTTGGTACAAACAGAAAGGTAGGAGCAAAGAGAGAGTTGGCCAGTCTTCAAAATAAACCTAGACATGTTGATTGAGATCTATGAAGCATCCAGCAATGTATATAAGATATTGTGGAAGTGCAATGATAAATTAAAAATGCAATGATAAACATGGCTCTTGCCCTCCAGTCTCTCATCATGTAGTTGGAGAAGCAAGAAATGAACATGTGAAAAGTTAACAATAAAGGAGATCTATCTATCTATCTATCTATCTATCTATCTATCTATCTATCTATCTATCTTTCTCAACCCAGGACAACAACAAAATTGTTGTCAGGGGGCATTTCAGGAGTATATGATTTGTTGCCTAATAAAAAGGCAGTTGGAACTGGTCAGAAGAAAGAGAGGTCCCTTCAGGCTGAGGTACTTAGAATGAGAGAGAGAGGGGATGGTGTGAGCAAAAGTATAGAGCCTGTGGGGGTTCAGAATGAGCCACCCCAAGATGTGCCTCAGTGGTATGCAGATTACTTTGAGCTAAAGGCACCTTTAACAGTAGGCCAAAGAAAAATTTCTGCCCCTTCCTTTAACTTCCTAGAAGAACTTGAATTAGGGGCCTTACCATAATAAGCTATTATCAGAGACAACTTCTTTTGACCTACCTATAGGGCAGGGTAAACTATTTACTAAATGTCTATTCTTCTTATCATCCTTCACTGACCTTTTGAAGCCCCAAGGTGCATTGCCTCATCTCTAGCTCAGAATGTCTGATATACCTCAATCACCCTTTCTATCTCTGAACCTCTGGTGCATGTGAGGTCTTTGACTCTCTCATGTATGCAAGGTTCCCATACATACATATGTAGGTATAAAATTTGGTTTTTTTTCTCTTGCTCATCTGTCTCATGTCTATTTGATTAGGCCAGCCAGAAGAGCCTTGAAGGTAGAGGAAATTTGTTCCTCCTGCACAAGCCTGAGGTATGGTCTGGCAACAGTAAACCCATTTGGCAGGAGCAAGGAGGAGCGTTTTAGGTAAGCTGAGAATGAGGGAGGGTAGAACTCCATGGTGGAGGGCCTCAAAGCCCAAACCAAGGTGAGATTTAATCTTGCAGGAAGTAGGAGCGATGAAGGGTTTTCCACAAAGTAAGAGCTTGAGTTGAAGAGATTCTATGGCCCTACCCTGGTCTCAGCAGAGGATCTGTGGTCTGTCTCTAGTTGTCATAGGATTTTCTGGGACACTTGCCAGAGTCATGTTTTTGTCCCATTTAAAGGGCTCAGTACTTGAGAAAAAACTTCCAGCTTGGGGGCCTGACCATGGTCTTTTTAAACAAGGGGCTGGCTTTTTTTTTCAGTACCATTTGGTAGTGGACTTCCTGAAGAGGGTGGGAGTGACCAGGTAACTTTAGAAAGCTCCCTTCCAGCCTCCAGGAAGTTGTTCAATGACTCAGCAGTGGAGGGTTTTGCAATAGGCTTACAGAACCAGACCAGCTTGCTTTTCCTAAGGAAGCCTTGGTGTCCTAAGAAAACCTCAGACTGGGCCCCTGCCCTGCCGGGTTGAAATTCCTTCTGTCTTCTGGTAGCATGCCTGTGGCACATGCTCTGGGACCAGCATCAGGGAGTCCGAAAATGGCTTTAGAATCAAGTCAGATTTCAGTTCAAACTCTCGTCTGCCTCTAACCAGTTGGGTGACCTTAGGCAAATTACCTAACCTTTCCCTGTTACAGTTTCCTCATCTGTAAAACCGAAACAACTACCATTTTGTGGGATGGTTATACGTATTAAATGAGACAAATATTAAGTGGCACATAGTAGTTACTCTATGTATTTTTTCTATGACAAAGTGTATAATGGGTCTACAAAGGAACTTAGTTGTGTCTCTTGGCTCCACCCTAAAATAAAATCAGATTTCCTGACTTTCTAACCGCACCTTTCTTTCTAGGCCAGCCCTAACATTTGAGTCCTGTAGGTGGTTGTGCTCCCTAAAGTGAACCTGACCTTGGAAGGGATTCAGGGAGAAGATTCTGTTGCCCAGGAAGTGGGCTGAACCACCCCTCATTTTGCCAGATTTAGAAGACCCTTCCCTCAGGAATAAATTGAAGACAGAGAAGGGGGATTTTGGTATAAAGCAAGAAAACATGAAAGGATTTCTAAATATAAATCTGTTTCCTAAACAACTTTCTAAGACAAACACATAATGTTTACTCTGTGCCAGGCACAGTTCAAACCACTTTACAAATATTCATTTAACCCTCATAACAACCTTATGAGGTAGGTGTTATTGTCCCAATTTACAGCTGGGAAAACTGAGCCACAAAGAGGTTATGCAACTTGCTGAAAGTCACCCAGACACATAGGTGATTTTAAGCCCAGGCATTGCAGTTGGGGTAGAAAATTATTGTATAAAAATTAGTAGAGAAGAGAGCCCATCTACAATGTTTTCTTTTGACAAAGGGTTCAGGTATTATCACAAAGGATTTCAACTTCAGCGGATCAACAACACTGTTGTCCGTGGTGAGATACCTAAGCCCTGCTTCCTAGGTGACTTCACCTCTTTTGCATTGCCTTGTTAGGGTCCCCGTTGAGCCAGTTCTGGGTAGGCCACTCTTCTTGATTTCTTTCTTTCTTTTTTTTTTTAAAGATTTTTTACTGGGGAATTGGGGGGATCGGAACAGTGCTGCGGAATTGGGGGAAGGGAAACAGACAAGTTGCTGTTGTTTTGTTCTTCAGTCTAGTTGTGGAGGACGTTGCTTCACTGGCCCAAGTTGGCACCATCATTGCGCTCTTCCCGGGNCTTCACTGGCCCAAGTTGGCACCATCATTGCGCTCTTCCCGGGCGAGGCAGATCAGTCGCCAGCTTCTGGACGGCCGCTCACTGCGGCTGCTGACTACTCACGCTGGCTGCTGGCTACATAGGTAGCCCATGGCAACCCACTGCAGCAGGGGCTGCAGCCTACGCCGTCACCCGGCAGCTCCAGGTTGAGCTGTTGTTCAGCATCTTAGCTGTGGAGGGCAGTGTCACTGGCCCTCACATGTGGGATCCGAACCGGGGCCCTCTGTCGTCCCAAGCCAGCTCTTAACCATCGCGCCACTCGGCCAGCCCTTGATTTATTTCTTTTGACAACCATCTGCTGAGCATCAACCATGTGCCATGCACCATGCTAGGTGCTGGGACAGCAAGATAATTTTAAAAAGTTGTGGGCTCAAGAAGCTCACAGTCCAGTAGGGGGAAGTCGAGGAATGAACCAACAGTCACACACACACCGAAGAAAGGTCTCTGCAAGGGTAGCTCAGCCGTTCTTCGCATATGTGAGCCTTTCTCCCAACTCAGAACAGCAGCCAGCATGCTCACTTACAAGGGAGGCAACTGCCACAGTCTGGCGAAGCTGAGCAGGATGCTGTCTTTCTTTGCCTTCCTCCTTCACCACATCTCCCACGTGTCTCTCTGTCTTTTGGACTTCTTATCCTCTTTCTTTTCTTTTTTCCTGTCCTCTTGCTTTTCTCTTAGTCACCTGAAGACCTTTCCAGAGCCTATGTGTCTTGCTAGTATATTTGAGCACCCAAAGGTAAGTCAAAGAATGAAAATGGTTGAGAGATACTGACCCAGAGCTTGTCAAGCTGATATCAGGTTATTTTGTCCTGTGACAATGGCATTTCCTGCCTCGTTGTGACCTCAGTAGTGAGCTGAATAATCCCTTATTCAAATGCAGTTTGGCTGGGGATGCTAAGATTAGGAATATTTTGGGAGAAAGATTAAAGTAGGTATGAAGATACCAGAGGTGAGGAAGAGCAAAGTCTGAGGACCAAGAGTAGCCTCTCTCCTTTCAGCCCCATAAATTCCATCTTTGCATTACACCTCCCATAACAAAGCCTAGATGGTGTTACTAGGAAACAGGCAGCAGCCAGCGGGAACAGAGACACTGCTTTGTTTGGAGCTCTAAGAAAGGGGACTCGGAAGGTGATGGTGATAAAGATGAGTAGACTGTCCTCCTGCTAATGCTTGTTAGTTGTAAACCTGTGGAGAAAGTATCTTTAAGAGAAAACCTTTCTCACAATAATTTTCTTGCCTCTCCTCCATTAACTCCATCACTCTACTCTCTCTCTCCCTAAGAGAGACTTAAAGTACTGTCATTTTCAGAATTCAGTTACTTTTGGGTGATGTTCCTTGCTCTCAGCTCGTTGGAATGTAGTGAAACCAGATGGCTCTGCCTCCCTTTCTGCTGCTTTCCTAGCCCCACACAGGTTCTTTGCCTTCCTTTGTTTCATCCACTCATCTGCCCAGAAATCCAGCCATCAAACATTTATTGGGCTTACCCTTTGTGCAAAGTTCTCTGACGGCTATTCCAGAGGATACAAAAATGCAGAAGATGCACTCAATGCTTTTAGGAACTTGAAATCTGTGGACGAGACACATTTAAATACAATAAAATAAATACAGACACAGAAGAGATCTTGTGGAACTTGCATTGACTCTTCTTTTTTACCATTTTAGAAGGAATACGGTTTTCTTTAAAAACATTCCTCCTACATCTGATGCTTCTTTTCTGCTCTACTAGCTCCAGGGAGTCCAAGTTGATCCTTTAAGGAAAGACAGTTTGGGCACAGGCCAGGAGATAGTGACAGACTTTGAAATCAGGATCGACACCTCCAACTCCAAGATTTCAATCTGCAGGGCAACATACGCTTGGGTCAGAATCACGCCTGGCTCCATGCCAGACCTTAAGACCGACAGAGACATGCATAGCCCAGATGACAGCAACAGAGACAATGTTTACTTCTCCAGATTCCTTTGTAGACGTTACTGCCCTTTCTTCAAGAGCATAACAATCAAGAGCATGCCAAAAGTCACGGCACACTCATTACTTTAAGAATTTCGTCATTGGGTTAGCTGGTCTTGAGTAAAAGATCTGGGGAAGGAGCTGGCAAGGAGTGGGGGTGGGATGGTGCAAGAGTAAACAAGAGATTGGAAACAGTATTTGGGGGCAGGCAGCTGTAGCGTTTGGTACATAGTTTTTGAACCAAATGATAGGGAAAATTGGGAGTTATACGCTCCATCTTTTCGACCAAGTCTATCAAGGGTTACAAAGTCATTCCAGGTAAAATGGATAACAGAAGCCTCTATGTACCTGAGTTTGAAACATGGGTCCCCAAGCATCCTCCTTTGTTTAACTGGGGGGGGGCAAGCAATTTTATTTGGGGGTGTTTGGGAAAGGCTGAAGAGAGAATGCAAGCTCACCCTGAGTCTTGAAGGATGAGTAATTCACCAGGTGCACAAAGAGGGGAAAGGAATTCCAAATAGAAGAGGGATGGGGCTGTAGAAGAGCTGGGATGGTGAGACTGAGGATATAGGAGCATAGTGAGTGAGAGGGCTAGAAGGATGGTCAGGTTTAGAGCCTGCACATTGCACATTAATGAACAGTAGGCAGCTAGTGGTGACACGCTGGAAGGAAAGAAGCTGAAGGGGGTCAAGCCCAACTACAGGAACCCCCTTGAGTGGAAAGAGGCCAGGGTCTCCTGAATTTCCTCTGTCCACTAGGATAGATGTTTCTGGGATAGGAAGCTGCACAAGGAGACCACGGAAGAGTCTGTTACAAATGGAAGTTTGGTTAGAAGATATCCTTGAAACCAGGGTAACCCATCAGCAACACTGATGGCTGCTGCGTGTCCGCTCCTTTGGGTGGTTCAGTCTTCTCTATGCTCCTGCTCCCCAGCATGAGACCACAATTTCTGAAGAGACTTGCTTTGGGAGCCATTTCTCTTTTATTAAGGTATCACTTGGACAGCAAACAAACAGCACAAGCAGAAACTACAAACCCACATGCAGAATAAATTATGACATTTGTATGTAAAAGTAGGTGACGGAAGAAGCTGTGCTACCAGGAGGGCCTTCCGGGCTGGAGAGTCACAAGGTGTTGGCATCCCCCAAGAGTCCATGATAAATCTTCTGTGAGACATTTCGAGCCAAATTCCCCCCTCCAAGTATTCCTAATGAGGCCCAAACTCCTGCACATGAACATCTTACACACACAGATGCACACACAGGGAGTGGGGGCAGGGGGTGGCCTCTAGACCAGCAGCTCAGCAACAAGCAGGAGTGAACGCAGCTGTGCTTTCCTTGTAGCTCAGGTAGCAGACAAGGTCCTGGCACTCACCCTTCACCAACTCCCTGACTCCCTTGGGAGGTGAAGGTGGGTCCCTGAGGCATTGAGGGCTGCATCCCAAGGCAAGAAACCCAGTTTTATTATCCTGGGGAAGGTGTCCTGGACTCCAGGGTGAGCACACTGCAACTTTCCAACCTTACCCTTGGTTTACTGTCTGGCCTGCTAAGCCCTGCTTGCCACTCTCAGCAGAATGAGTGAAGAGATGAGCTGTGGGCAAGGCCCACATCAGCCAACCTCCACCAGTGTGGTGTTGGGGAAGTTATCCCAGTTCTTCAAGGCTCATAGTCCCCGTGTTCCTCATATTCCATCTGTGAAAGTGGGAATGAGAGTGTCTACTTCACAGGGTTGCCCTAAGGAATTATTGAAATTTGATACTGCCAAATACCGGGTTCAAAATCTGTTTTCTTTCCTGCCTTCTCCCCTATTTCTTCCTTTTTATTTCCCCATTTTCCATTTCCAGGTTTATGTATCCTTTGGTGGTCATGTAACTCCAATGGCACAAAAAGCACCTCTTGACCAACAGGGCCACCTCTATGCCAACAGAGACTGCCAGTGTGTGCTTCCCCCCAGTCCAAAACCGCACCACTGGCAGAGTGGAAGGGATGGACTACAAGGACCAGGAGACAGTCTGGGCCTCAGGTGCCATCCAAGCCCAGGACAGAGAGAGATCTGGGTAGCCTATGGCCACATGGAGACCCGGCTGTCTCAGGGATGATGGTGAGATTCCACAATAGTGGAAAGACATGAACCCCAAATACTGCTGTAGAGGTGGTTTTCAGCTGAGTCTGTCTGGAAGCTGGAACCTAAGGGTGGTGCTGTTTATAGCCTTTAGCAGAAGCAAAACCACCCCTTGCCAAGAGTGGGACACCCAAGGATAGAGGAAACTCATCTTCGAAGCAGGTCGGCCATCAAAAGGCAAGTTTGATGGGTCACAGTCCACAACTCTGGTTCTATAGAAATTTTCCTTCCATCTCTCCATCTGTCTGTCCACCAGCTAGCCATCTCATATGTATTAACAGTTTAATAGAATACAGGCTGACCAGGACAGAAAATCCTCCATGCTTATTTAGCACCTTTTATCTAAAGAGTATCTTTTATGATCACCCAACTGGAGTCTTTTACAAGAAAGCTGTGAGGTAGTAACAAGAAAGGCAATATCCCTCTTTTTATGGATCAAGAAGTGCTCAAGGTAACACAATGCTCAAATGAGCATAGCTGAAACATGGGATGAGCTGGTCAAATGCAGGACAGTGGTGTGTTCCCCAAAGGCCAGAACTGGTCTTTCTCCTCTAGGACCTGGTACGGCTTGTCCTGGCCTGACCTCTCCATCCAGACTTGCTCTGCTGCTTTTCACACCAGTGTGGGTTTCAAGTCATCTTTGAAGTTCACGATAGGCTTTGAACGGGCCCACAGCTTTTCCCAAGAAGCCAGCCCTCCAGCATCCTCAGGGTCGGTGTCTGATGAGCCACTGTCACTGGAATCAGAGGAACTCTGGAAGCAGATTTCACAGTAGGGCCGGTGGCAGCGGCAGAAGAACTCGTCTGAGCTGCTGGACTCAGTATCAAGGTAGTTGCATGAAGAAAGGGAGGGACAGCCTGGGGTCCCTGGGAACTGCAGCTGCTGCTGCTCAGGCAGATCTGGTGAGGCTGTGGATAGGCGTGGGGCAGTGGAACACTGTGCCTGCCCAGAACCAGAAGGCTGGTGAGGAAAAGCTGCATGGCTCCTTCTGGCCCCCTGGGGCTCTGTCTGGTGTTGTTTGCTGTCCTCCAGGATGCCTGACTTTCCTTGAGGATCTGGTAGTAGTAAAGGCTTCCTGGGAAAGGGTACCCTGGAATCAGCTGTTTGGGGGTCCAGGCAGAGGATGTCTCTGTTCTGCACATTTAGCCTACTTTGTGCCCTCCAAACAGTCCTATTTGCCTGATGCCCCACATATGAGGGTACAGAGCCCAGAAAGTGTGGGCGAGTCCGCTGTGCTGCCCGCCTTCTCCTCACCATGTATGGGCTGAAGCCCAGCTCCTTGGTAAGGGGCATCTTCTGGGGGCTGTGGGCAGCAGTGCTCTTCCAGGACTGCTGGGGACAAGACGGGGAAGAGGGGAGGGGAGCCTCAGGGCCCAGGCCCAGATCTTGTAGGACTTCCTGAAGCTTCTCTCTGATCACTGAATTGACCCTTGACAGCTGCTTTTGGGGCTCCCCTGAGTTCTCCAGCTGTCCCTGTCTCTGGGGAACAGAGCCTTCTTCACCTGGTATGAGACTTCGGTGAGGGGTCATAGGTACCTGGTCTCTTCCTTCTGCACCCTGGCTTTGCTCAGTCTGAGGCTTCTGGCTGCAGCCCAGATCATGAACATCTTTCAAGTCAGACATCTCCTTCCGCCCTGGGGAGGAGCCAGTGACCTTTCCAGACACCTCGAGGCTTTGTGCGCTTGAGGAGGACACTGAGGTACTCTGCGAGTCCCGGGCAGCTGCACTGGCATCATTTGGAGAGTCCGAGAGGCATTCTGAAGGCCTTTCAGCTGCCAGGCCGTGCACAGGGGCTGTGGCCTGGCCGTCTTTGCTGTGGGGAGAGGCAGGCAGGACAGCCCACTCTGGGGGGTCATAGGTGCACTCAGCTGACATCAGCCTCACTAGCTTCTCTTTGGCGTTGTTTACTTGTTCCTGCAGGCTTTCAATCACAGCATTTTTCTGTAAGATAAAAGCAAAACCATCAAAAGATGCCACCGAGGGTTTTTATACTGTTTCCCATGGTGGAGAAAGTGTGGCGCCACAAGACGTAGGTTTAAGTCCCAGTTCCTCTGTGTATCAGCTGTTGATCTTAGGCTCTGAGGAGGTACCTCCACCAGGTGAAATACGTTGATGCACGCAAAGTGCTTAGCACAATAACTGACACTTGGAGCTCAACAAAGGCTAATCATGATTTATTGTTGTATGACCTCAACCCTTACCTTATATCCCCACACTGTGGCATTGTCTGTGAGATGGGATGTCGGAGGAGGCTCAGCAGAGCAGCTGGCTGGCTGCTGCACACCCTCTCAGCTCTCCTCAGAACTGACAGGGTCAGGTCACTCTGCAGGACACCGATCTGAATAATGTCTGGGATGGCCCCACTCTGGGTTTATCACACTTTTGCAAGAAGCAGATGAATTTGAAGCACATCTCAAAGGGATGATCAAATGGGAAAATAAGTATTTTGTATCTTGCTAAACAGACTAGAAAATGGAGACACAGAGAAACAGGTGGCAATTCCTGGCCAAAGAGAGAAGACTGGAGCCAGGAGGAGCCAATGAGAATCTCAGGTTGGTGCTATTACCTCCCTTGGCTGGACCTTGGGGGTGGGAGGCAAAAGCTACCATGTGGCACTATCAGTTACCAATTATCTCCTAAACAAGTGCAGGCATCGGGGTTATTGGAGAAGCTTTTTTAAAAAATAGGATTGTTGGGCCTTAGTTTCTGATAGCTCAATTCAGTAGGTCTAGAATGGAGATCAGAAGATGAGTGAGGGTGGGGCAGTTCTGCTACTGAGCTGCCTACCTGCTGCATGACTGTTAGTTTTTAAACAGGCTGTACCCAGAAAGGCTGGCAGGTACGAGCTGCAGAGGTATGCCCATTCTAACTTTGACATCACGGGCATGAAGTAGGAGGAAGAATACTGGTGGTGGGCAAGTCCCGAGCGTCCTCCAGGGGTATGGCAGCTGATTCTCTAACCCAGATCTTGTGTCCACCTCCTGAAAATTCTGATGCTCAAAGGCAGTAGAGCAGGGACGATATCGTCATGGGGACCTGATAGGCTTGATGAAGACAACCAGGGTCGAGGGTTTGGCGAAGGTAATAACAGGCACTGTGCTCTAGGAGCTGCTTGTCAGAATACCCTAATGCTGCCTCTTTGCTGCCATCCTCTTTAGAAGCTGAGGATGGGCCTTTCGACATCCATTTATTATGCTCTAGGCATGAAAGGATGTTTCCCTTCTTTAGGATCCCAGATACAAGTTGCATATGGACCAAACCTGTGGTGTCTTCTCAAGTTGAGATGGGACAGTTGCCCAGAAGCGACCCTTTCAGAAAGCGGTACCTTAAGTAAACTAGTCCAGCAGTAAGTAGTCTTCTGGCAGCAACTCCAAGGTAGATCTATGGCTCCCTATTTATAAACAGGAAGGTGACTTCTCTGATTATTGGGACTCCCAGTTACATCCTGGTTTAGCCTACTTCTTTTATCATCAGGAGAGTCCCAGACCAGTGAGTAACTGGTGAATAAGCAGAAGGGACTTGCAGCTGAGCCCCTGCCTGCCGGTTCTCTCTTTTCTTCACCTGCAGAGTGTAAGGTCTGGGTGTTGGCGGAAAGTGTAGATGACTCAAGGACTCACCAGGAGCAGAGTGGATGAGTAACTGGGAGACATTCATTCAGGCTCTTCATGGTACCTGGCTGGTGCCAGGTATCTGTCTGAGGATCTCATGACTGCTACTTGCTCAGGAGGGACCCCAACCCTCTCCCTCCTCAGCAGCCCCTCCTTAGGAAGCCTGCCCTGTACATTGTCAGGCTGGCTTCAAGAGGTCAGAAGTTTGTGCCTCAGAGTTAGGAGGAAGCCACCAGCTGATGATAACTGCCTTAGCAAGTAAACTCTGAGTGCTGACATTTTGTGCCTTATCCACAAATTTCCTTGAGTGCAGGAAAATAGGATAAACATTCAGTTGGGAAGAGTACTCCTCTCCCAGCAGAATGAACATCTGAAGTTGGCTGGTAATGGATTTAGAAACGTCAGCCTAAACAGTAAATTTCTCTTCTTTCAGAGAAAGAAGTGGGACTCTTGTTTTCACTATGGCTGAATACTAATTAGAGGCGTGGTGTAAGCCACTGCCATTGTGAGACCAAATTCTGACCTACCATG
Source organism: Hipposideros armiger (assembly GCF_001890085.2). Lineage (NCBI taxonomy): Eukaryota > Metazoa > Chordata > Mammalia > Chiroptera > Hipposideridae > Hipposideros > Hipposideros armiger. Next base: position 8,619,816 of record NW_017731358.1, on the reverse strand, counting down.
GCAGCTGCATTTAAATGAGCTTACTAATTATTACTTTTGACACATCTGGGCAAGCAAGCGTGCACAGGTGTGTTTCATCAAGTGCCGGTCATAATGATAAACTGAATCACCCTCTTGCTTCTCTGGTTCAAGGAAGACAAATCATAGGTGGGTTTGCTCTGTTGCAGAGTATAGAAGGGAGGTTCTTCAGCCTCTGGGAAGGTTCTATCTGCTGGCCTTCACCCAGCCTGGGAAGTCAGTGACGGATGCTGCCCCAGATAGCCTCTGAGGGAACCCCAGCCACAGGGGCAAAGCAGGCAAGAATGAGAAGATGGACTGTCCAGGTCATGGAAAAGTAAGAGGCAGACACCAGAATGGGAGAGGGGACTACATCAGAGAGCACTGCAACTGAGGAGCTGGAGTCAGGGTTTATGCACATACCGAGGCAGGAGAGGTACTGTGTCCACCAGGCAGTGCCGGAGCTGGGGGATGAGAACTGGAACCTCTCTAGGCCTGCGATGGTGCTCTAGGATGGCTGCTGGTTCTCGGGCCTGTTCTGGGAAAGGTGCTCCAGGTGTAGGGTCCTGGGGGGAGGCCAGCTTTTTACTGCCTATGCATCTGCTTCCTATTAGAGCCCTTCCTCTGCAAACTCAAGGCATCTTTTTGGAAAGAGCAGATTCAGTCACTGCGTGGGAAACAGGGTAGCATGGCAGAAGTACAAAAAGCACGTCACAAATTACCATAAGGCTAAAGAGTCAGGCCACTTGGCTGTTCCAGCATTCGCTGATTGTGAATGAAAACCATCCTGGCTGTTCTCGCCAATTTTCTGGCCTTCTGTTGAGCTGGGGAAAAAAGCTTCTTTGAAGACTTCCCAGAGTATCAAAGGCAATGCTACTCTCTTGCCAGGTGGGGAGGAATCTGGCTTTGAAATAAGGTCCTGAATGCTTCATAAATAGTAAAGTAATGGAGAAGTATTACTCTGATGGATAAAAAAGGCTCAGAACTATGGGGATGGTATGGGAGACTAGACGGGCATGAACAGTGCTTGCCAGGGGAGGTCAATCCCTTCATTGGTTGTGTTTCTTAGGTCCCCATCACACCATCCTCTCACACAAGGACTACTGATACCCAGGTGTCAGTCCAATTACAGAAAAACATAGTTTCCCAAATAGCACCTACTAAGGTATGTTCTGTACTGAAAAGAACATGGGATTTATTAATTTACTTAGTGTGAAAACACTGACTAATTCTTCTGGGCCCCATGCCTCCTTCCTGAGCAAGTGCAGCCTTAAGCTTTTCCATGTGCTTTCCTCAAGCCCACACCACATTGCCCAATTCTGGGAGAGGTGCCAACTCTGGTCCAAGTACAGAAGAAAGAAGGGCTGGGGGCTGCCTTGTTCCCCCCTTGATGCTACTATGATATTTGAAAGCTCTATTCAGCACCCCTCCCCATCTTTAGCCACTTCTTCGCTCTCTGGGTTGGTGTGATGATTGAGATCCTGGAAAAGACAGTAAGGGGCTCCATTTGATCTTGTAAATGAGGGCACTGTGCTATGTAAAGAAAGAATGTTTCATACAGAAGAAGTTAGCATCCACTACAACTCAGGGCCTTCACAGTGCTATTCCCCTGCTTAGAATGCTTTTCCTTGTGATCTTTGCCAGGTCAGTTTGTACTTAACCTTCAGCTCTCAGCTCAGAGAGTCTTTGCTGACAGTTCTAAATTAGGTTCCCATTATTCTGTCTTACCACCCTGATTTTTCCCTTCATAATTCTCTTGATCAAGTTCTATTTCCTCCATTAGACTCCATGAGGGTAGGGACTATATTTGTTTTATTCACTAGCACTTAGCACAATGCCTGGCACACATCTGTCCAATGAATGAATGAAGTGAGTGAGGGTCAGCAATGGGAGAGTCACTGGGGAAATGTCGAGGTTTTGCCTGCTGCTAAGGGAAGTGGGAATGGCCAGGAAGTGGAGGAATGGGAGAAGAAAATGTTAGCAATGCGACATCTAGGGCCCACCAGTGCATGATTGGAGTTCTTCTTTATAGAGAACCCACCAGGCAGGGGTCTAGCTTACTTCCGTGAGAAGCCTTTCCATGGAGTTTTTCTCTCCTCTAGCATGCAAATTCTGTTCTTCACCATACTGGGTATGGCAGCTTTTGCTGGGAGTGCTGAAATATTTGGCCATGCATCTGATTGTTTGGTTTTCCTCTTCAAATGCCTTCCATTGCTTCAGCTGTTAGATAAAAGAACACATGTTATTTATTTAATTACACACCCAGAAACACATTCTCTCATTCTTTCTGGAAAACACCAAGGAAGATAGTGATACACAAATGCGCAAACTATTCTCTCCTCAAAATGTACTTTACTGTGGAAAGCTCATAGGTAGTTGTGACAGAAGGTATCGAGAATATTAAGGTTATATAGTTTTAAAGGAAAAGGAAAAATGACAGGTAGATGAAATAAAACAATCTTAGCTTGACCCACCCATTGCTGAACTGGTCAAAGAAAACCAGAGTTGAAGAATACTTCTAGAGCCATATTCTAAAATCAGCATTTAGGAGCTATCACAGGGTTAAACAATCTAAACACTGTATGTTTCAAATGAAACTGTTTCTGGTTATATGGAGCTGTTCTTAGTTATCCTCATTTGTTGAGTAATTGTGTGCTTACTGCCATTGAAAACCCAGTTCCTTGCTGGAGGACTTCTAACCCAACTCAACAGTCAAGGCTCAGATATAAAAAAACCACAACTGGTAATAAAAAAAATCAGTAAAAATGGTAGAACATTAGGTCTGTAACCTGACCATCTTTTTTCCTTAACAAATGAGGAAAGCCTCAGAAGGAATAGGACTGGTGTAGGCCCACGCAGCTAGTTAGCAGCTGAGCCACAGCTGTACCAGGGCACCGTGCCACACCGCATGACCTCGACACAGCTGATGACAAGAGAGACCGTTAACTGCGGGGGTCCTAGGGAAAGTTTCTCAGGAGAAACTGGTTATGAGAAACAATTCGTGGAAGCTGGTTTAGGTGAACAGGATGGAGCCAAACGTAGAGCACTCAAATGGGGACATGCTCCTGAGCTGCTGTCTACCTGGCAAATGCCAGTGACATGGATGCCAGGGGAGGCCAGAGCTCTGGAGGCTTCTGTTTTTCTCTTAGGAATTCTCATAACTAAATAAATGAGAGTCCCAGTGATATACACTGGCACTCTGGCACCTTAGCTCCAGAAATGATGCTGGGGTGTCTGTGGGGAGCCTCACAGGTATTCTGGGCCTTTTTTTGCTCACTTATTAAACATTTACTAACCTAAATGTGGTAAATTTCACATAAGATTCTAAATCCCTCCATTAATTTCAATACCACATTCTCACCCAAGTCCTCTTGGGTTCTCTGTTGACTTAGCACAATAGCATGAGAACCCTCATGCTATCAGGAGTCTGTGTGACCTGTGCTGGATCAGGCCAGGAACCTCCCCGCTAGATGCCGTTCTGGAAGGGCCCATCCCTAGGGTGCCATCAGCTTACCACCCCACTCAGGAGCTACTGGAGCCTGGCACTGCAGGGTCACTCTATGGTCTTGAGTGGATGGAGCAGATCTCCAGTGCTGTTCTCCTGGCACTGACCTTAGGGGTGTCACAGGCTCTCTACTCTCTCTCAGAGTCTCCTCATTTGCTCAGCAGTACAGCTTTTCCTCTCTCTTCCCCATCACCCTCAGCTTGCGCCCTCTGCAGGGCTGCTGGAGGAACTGCTCAGCATTGGTGTAAGGGCTTTTGGTCTGTCTTGCCCTAAGCTGACCAGGTGAAGCCAGGGTGCCCCTTGAGCAAAACCTACTCCCCCTTAATTCCCCATTTGTTAAGATCCTGGTCCTTAAGACTTGACCCTTCAGGGTTCCAGGATATGGCAATAAATGACCCTCAGGTCACAATTTCAGGACCTCTCCATGACCTTTCTTTCAGAAGGACAGGCATATTCTTGTTTTCTTAGCCTCTGGGCTATGTGGGTGTGGTAGGCTAAATAATGCCCCTCCCCTCAATAAAATGTTTCCCCTTTTAATTCCTGGAACTTGTGAATATGTTACCTTACATGGCAAAAGGGATTTTAGAAATGTGCTTAAGGATTTTGAGATGGGGGGATTATTCTAGATTATCCAGGTGGGCCCAATGTAATCACGAGTCTTTATGTGAAGGAGGCAGGAGGGTCAGAGTCAGAAAAAAAAAATGTGATAATGGAAATAGAGGTCAGAAAAAGAGAGAGATTTGAAGATGCCACCCTGCTGGCTCTGAAGGTAGAGGAAGAAGCCATGAGTTAAAGAATGCAGGTGGCCTCTAGAAGCTGGGAAAGGCATGGAAATGGATTCTCTCCTAGAGCCTCCAGAAAGAACACAGACTTACTTGATTTTAGTCAAATAAGACCCATTTCAGATTTCTGAACTCCAGAACTATAAGCTAATGCACTGGTATTGTTGTAAGCCACGGATTTTGAGGTAATTTGTTACAGCAGCAATAGGAAACTAATACAGTGGGATTAAATCTCAAATCTTTAACCCTCGTGCCTTCTGGTCTCTTGCCACTCTCCCCTTGTTTCAATTTGTACTTCAAAAAGTGCAAAGACTTGTGGTGCTCCAAACATACCCTGTTCTCTTTCACACCTCTGCCTCTGGTCATGGTGTTCCCCCATTTGAAATGCTGCCCTTCCCCAATCTGCTCAGTGAAACCTTACTCCTCCTTTAAGACTGGGCCCAAACACACCATTGTCTGAGAAAGTGTCACCGAGTTCCCAGACAGGCTGGGGCACCCCTTCCTCAGCATCATGTGACATGACTTCCTCAAACACTTAACACATATATTATAATTCCTTTTATGTCTGCACCAAACTAGACCTAGAGATGGGGCCATGTGTTGAACTGCATGGTCCCAGCACTTAATAAATGGATGGATGAATATATGAAAAAACGAAGGAACTTTTCCTTTAAAAAGCTCACCTATCTAGTAGGGGCACTGAGACATACACAGATAACGCCAACACCGAATAGAAAATCTTAAGTACTTACATGGAGAAGCAGATGAAACACTTTGGGGGGTTAGAGGAGAAAAGCATGTCCTACCTCAGGACCCACCTACCTCTCAGAAGTGGAGGGAGAAAAGTGGGAGGTGTGTATGGGGATGGCTCACATTCAGGTCACAAATGCAGAGGATGACCTCAGTGTTTTGCATAAGCACTCAGGCATTTCCTGAGGGCCGGTGGGGAATGCTACTTGGTCCACTTGCTTCATCTATATATTTCACTCAGCTCTCTAGCGCCACCTAGCTGCCCTTGTAGTATCTGTGCCTTTGTTTTACAAACCCCTCCCACTACAATCCAGTCTGAAGGCTCAGCTGCAAAGAAGGAAGCCTCATCACCCTCGGCTCCCTCCTCTACCCATGATACTCAGATACTTTCCCAAATTTGCTCAGCTGTCCTACTCTCCTGGGAATATACAGTGCGGATTTCACAGGGAGAGTCTTCTACTAACATCCACTGAGCCAGAGGGGAAAATCAATTCTAGGGCGCACAAAAAACAGACAAACCTTAGTTACTTTTATATTTCGAAAAAAATTTTACTACCTAAACCTAAAATAAGATGAACTATAAAATATATTTTTTTTAAGTTTTAGGTTATGATCGGTTCAAGAGGAGAAAAAGCATGAGAGAGAAAACAGGAGAGGAAAGCAAGTAAGAAGAAGAAAGCTCAAGACAGCTAGCTAAGACGAAAAAAGGGAGTGAGTCAGAGAAGGAAAGAGAAAGGCCATCACTGTGCATCCATCCAGTTCCTGTATCCCATAATAATTCCACTTCCACTTCAACAAATCAGGTGCTTGTTGCTTAGTTCAAACCTGGAAGTTTTGAAATTCATTCTGTATTTTTATGTCTGTGGATACGAATACATATGAGTATACCTAGGTATCACTACTGTCCTAGGTGCTGAAGATCCAAACACCAAGGAGAGTGGACGTCTTGTGTCTGAGGCTTAGGATGCAAGAGGGACAGAGGCAAGTGTTGAGAGAGGAGATATAAGTACGGCCACCTCCTGGAGGTTGCGGATTCACTCAATTTTCAGATGGAGGTCTAGTTTTAGATCCATTAGTTCCTTGGTGATTACGTCTGCCTCAAATTTTTCTGTTATCTTTCAGAGACTCGTATTTGCTCTAATTTGTAACCCTAGATCAGTTCTCTGTATTTTTAAAATAATTTTTTATTTTTCCATTACAGTTTACATGCAATATTATATTACTTTCATGTATACAATATAGTGATTAGACATTTATATAACTTATGAGGTGATCACCCTGATAAATCTAGTACCCATCTGACACCATACATAGTTATTACAATATTACTGACTATATTCCCTATGCTGTACTTTACACCCCCATAACTATTTTGTAACTACTAATTTGTACTTCTTAATCCCTTTCCCTTTTTCACTCACCCCCCCCCCAACCCTCTCCCCTCTGGCAACCACGTTTGCTCTTTGTATCTATAAGTCTGTTTCTGTTTTGCTTGTTCATATATCTTGTTTTTTAGATTCCATGTATAAGTGAAATCATATGGCATTTGTCTTTCTCTGTATGACTTACTTCACTCAGCACAGTACCCTCTAGGTCCATCCATATTGTTGCAGATGGCAAGGTTTCATTCTTTTTTATGGCTCAGTAATATTGCATTGTATATATGTACCACTTACTCTTTATCCATTCATCCACTGATGGACATCCAGGCTGCCTCCATATCTTGGCGAGTGTAAATAATGCTGCAATGAACATGTGGATGCACATGTCCCTTTGAAGTCAGTGTTTTGTGTTTCTTTAGATAAATACTCAGAAGTGGGATTACTGGGTCCTTCTTTGTCTCTTGTTAAACACTTTGTTTTAAAATCTATTTTGTCTGGTATAAGTACTGTTATTTCAGCTTTTTTTTCATTTCCATTTTCATGAAATATCTTTTTCCATCCCTTTACTTTCAGTCTGTGTGTGTCTTTCAATTTGAAGTGCTTCTCTTGTAGGTAGCATATGTAAGGGTCTTGTTTTCTTATCCATTCAGCCCTCCTATGTCTTTTTTTTTTTTCTTAAAGATTTTATGGGGGAGTTGGGGGAGGGGAACAGCCAAGTTGTTGCCTTCAATCTTAGTTGTGGAGTTTGGCAATGGGTGGATGGGTTACCAATCAACAATGTTGCCATAGAGCCTAAAGGGTGGATTCCCAAAAGGACCCTCCCCACTCCCCATCCCCCACCTCCCAAAGAGGAACAGCCCTTGCTTTTCATAGTCCTTTTCTGTTACATTCCAGACAAATAAGACTGCTCTCAATGGTTTCCTTCAATCCAGTTCTTATAATATTAAGATTCAGGTTGCACATATCTGTCAACATATTAAAAGCCACTGAATTGTACACTTTAAATGGGTAAATTGTGTGGCACGTGAATTATATTTCAATAAATCTTTTAAAATATTGAAAAAGATTCAGCAAAACTTCCTCTAGTTTCTCACACAGAGGCAATACCCATCCTCGGTTTTCAGTGCTGCTATTACAGATTTGTCCATATTTGTTTATTCTTTTGATTATTTTAATGAGAATTTATGAAAGGGAAGAAGAGAAAAGGGTCTATGCCTGTGCCACATCATCATATCCTAAGGTGCACTCTTCACTTTTATAAATACACTGTAACCCTTCATCAGCCAATGCTTTATTAGTTAGTGCCCTTGTGGAGAAGTCGTTCACAATCGATTAGAAGCTGCAGTGGCAACCAGGATGGAGTCTTAAGGAGGTAGTGCGATGAGGTAAGCCTGGGGTTAGAAAAAAAGGACTAGAAAGGAAACAAGAAAAGTGCCTAATGCCAAGTTCATTAACTCAGATGTGTGTGGCTCAGTGGTACCCTCAGGCATATCATGAATAATTTCACATCACTTTCCTTTCACAGCCTGTGAATTCCTTCACCTTTCCCTCCAATTCTCTTTTTTCCTCTTTGCTGTCTGGACATTTCTGCTTCCATCTTCCTCCCTTGTTTGATTTTTTTCCCCCCTTAACCCCCATAATATGAAACACATTTTTATTTCTCCATATTGTAAAAAGAAGAGGAATACTCTAGATTTTCCTTGAATAAAAGGAAAAGCATTTAAAATTGCATAAAGTTTTGCATAAATTGCATAAATGAGTTTCCCCCTGTAAATCCGCAATCCCAAACAGGAAAGAAAGAAAGGCTCCTTGCTCCCAGGCTAGTGAAAGAATGATGTTATCAAGATGAAGAAGGGGTTGGGGAAGAGTGAAGCAGGGTGGAGGGTAGGAGGAAAAGCAGGTCTGCAAGGCAGCTGCTAGGGGTGGAAACGGGCTGCTGCTATGGCTCAACCACTCTGGCCTGTCCTTGCTGACCGGGAGCTGAGCTCCCTTCCTTCAGGAAACCGAGGAGGGAAGAACAGAGGGAGCCAGCTTACTAGGACCCCGCCTTCCTCTGACTCGCCAATAAATGGTCCCTAAAAGTCTTAATAGAACGCACAGTGAACAATTTATCATGCCCAGCAAAGCCTCTGGAGTGACTAGGACAGCCTTGCCAAATTCTCCCTAGGGCATACCTGGGGAATGAAGATGAAGCAGTTGATTGTGGTTGTACAAACAAAGATTCCTCCAGATGTGAGGCCAAAGACCAGGTTGGGCCAGGAGTGCAAGTATCTGGTGACCACAAAAAGGAGCCCAGCAGCCAGCACCACGAGGTTGACCCCAACCATGATGGTTAAAGATTGATTCACAGGAGGAGAGCTGACATGGTCTGTCAGGCCAGCCAGGTAGGCACCATACAGCAGCAGCAGACCCTGGAGGCAGAGGGGAGAACCAGAGGCTCAGAGATGTGGAATAACAGGCTCGGTGGCAAACAGCAGGAGGGGTGGGACCAATTTCCTCCTGTGTAAAGTAAGAGTAATAATACCTACCTTAAAGGGGTGCTATGAGGATTTACTCAGACCTGGGAGGACCCTTACACTTAGAAGGTGCTTAATAAGTGCTATCTTTCTCTCCTGTACTGAGAATTAGTTTATCAGAGCTCAGCAAGTCCCTCAGACAGGACTCTGCCAGGACCCGGCACCGGACAGGGTGGTGCAGGTGGGTAGGGAGCCTACCGAAAGGGCTGCAGGCACTAGGAAAGTAGTTCGTACATTGTACTGCTGAGTGAGGGCTGCCACGTCCACTGTGTGGTTTTGCACTGCATGGAACTGAGGGCCATGTGGAAGCTGAAATAGCCCTGTGGTCTGCTTGTCAAGTCATGTGCCTCGGCAGGGGCAGTGCCCCGGGGAAGGGGCTCTTTTTTCTACTTTTCCCAAAGGCACCATCTGCTTGCCAAGCCTTGCACCTGCAAGATTGCATCTGCCTAGAAGGAGTGCCTTTTTCTAATTTACACAAAGAATCTCTATAGGCTAGCAGGGGCTCTGTGCCAGTGGGTGTTTAAGGGAGATGGAAAGTGGAAACAGAGGAGAACAAAGGCAGGCTGGGACCTAGACGAGACTGTGGGGCAGGCACAGGCAGCAAAGGCCCCACCTCTACCCCTCACCCTCTTTGTGACTTCCCTGCCCCCACCACTGGGAACCCAGGGCCCTATTCTTTCCTCTTTCCCATGAATATAAACGTGCTCTCAGATTTCTCATTTGTACCAAGGAGAAAAAGACTCACAGCACCTTTAAGGAAGGAGCTGCATTTAAACAGGAATCAAAGCTTTAATCAATAATACATAATATATAGATTCAACACATGTCCCCCTGACTATGTGCAAAATGTCATGCTAGGTGTCAGGCAGAAAATAATGCTATGAAGAGAAATAAGTCATGATCCTGCCTTTCAAGGAGCTCAGTCTGGTAGGGAGGTTTAAAGCACGCACAGAAATGTCTGTTTTACAACACAGGATGTGAAGATGCCATGGGGGTAGGGGTGGGGTGGGAGCTATGGGGACTCAGGGAGAACTAATAATGAAAGCAAGGTCAGTTATCAGCAGGGCACCTGCCAATGATTCTGAAATACCACGACGTTACCAACTCCACCTGCAGGGATGGCCCTAAAGATAATTTTTGGGGAAGACTGGCTGTGCCTACAGTGAAAGAATTAGTATGGCAGAGGTGCCTTCTGGGTGCCCCCAATGCCCAGTGTCCCAGATGAGGCCTGAGGGCCAAACGTGGCCACCCTACCATCTTCAATGACCAGAAGATAAACAAGTCAGGAAGCCAGTGGGGCCTGGCTTTTGGGTACCTGATGCCATCAGGGGGCATTTGGCAGAGTTGGATTAGTAATTTAATCAAAAGCGAATGAAATTCTTATAAATTTGAAATGTGCAAATCTGATTCTATTAAAATGTTTTAATTTCATTAAAATTCTTGCCAAAAAAGAATGAGGTATGAATAAAGCCTCTATACATCCATGACTTGTGTTTGAGTGAATCATATATACTTGGATGTCATTTACCTTCATTGCTAAGAAGCGTGGGGTAGGGGGCAGTTGACAGGTTCAGGTTGGGGGCTCCTGGAACTTAATGCAGAGATTGGGGCCTCTTCAGGGACCGCTCGCTGACCAGGGAGCCCACGGGCGTGTAACTCAGGCCCTGATGCTCAGCACTGTTTTCCCCTTTTCTTTCTTTGTCATTTAGAAAGATATGACAGTGAAATAGAATGGAAGTGGAATTATATAAAAGGTAATGGAGAAAATAAATCAAGTGGAGTCACAAAGTGAGTTGTTATGGGAGAAGTGCTGAGTTTCTGTACTGGGGAGGACATGCTCTACTATAAGGACTTGAGGGACTGGGGGAGGCACCGTGTTTTCCAGAACCGCCTGGGGGAGCAGCAGATTAATAATAATAATATTTAACATTTACTGAGCTCTTACTATGGGCCAGGAGTGGTTGAAAACTCTTAACCATGCATTAACTCTTCTGAGACTCAGAACAGTTCTGAGAGGATATTATCATCATCCCCATTTTATGTAAGAGGGAACAGAGGCTCAGAAAGGTTAAATGAGGTTCAAGGTCAGCTAGGAAGTAGTTGAGTCACAATTCAAACCCCCTTCTGTCATAGTCTGAAGCTCATTTTCTTTTTAAAAAATTTTTTATTGGGGAATTGGAGGGATGGGAACAGTGCTGGGGAATTGGGGGAAGGGGAACAGACAAGTTGCTGTCGTTTTGTTCTTCAGTCTAGTTGTGGAGGACGTTGTGAAGCTCATTTTCTTATCCATTAGCAAGAAACTAAAGGTCAAAAGCTGTTCACTTCCTAGTGTTTTCTTTTAAACATTTTTTTATCAAAGTAATAAATAGACACAATGAAAAAGCACCATCTCCCTGTCGCTGACCTGCCCATCCCAAGGCCTATTTCTCAGAAGCAACCACTTGAACATTTTCCTGGTGGTGAAGTGAGTAAAGTTTACGTTTAAAGACCACATATTTCTACAAAAACTCCGACTCTGCCAGCAGTCAGTCAACCAGGCCTTTGAGGCCTGATAGTCAACAGGCAGCCTCCTGCCATGTAGGGCTTGCCCTGTTCATTGAAACAGGCCTGCCCTGTGCCCCCCAGAACCAGATTCTCTGTCCTTCCAAGGTGAAAACCAGCTAATAGGATAGTTGGTTCAAAGGACCTCTTGTAGTGCCCTATATAGGTATCCTGTACCCTCTGAAAATAATATCTTACTTTTGCAATCTAACAGAGACAAATGAGTCTAATGATGGGAGATTCAGGGCAGAATGGGACACACTTTGAGGCAGCTGGAATCACTGAAAGGACTCTATGGATGTTGTCACCAGTCTTAGAGTCAACCCTGCTTCTGACTACAGTGAGAAAGTTAGATGGGTGAATGACAAAAGGATACTTTGACCCAAATCTTCCTTGTAGGGAGTTGGGAGAAAACTGGTATTGCCAAATCAATTTTAAAAACCAGACCAAGAAATTGGAGAAACAGTAGGTAAATTCCACATGATTTGGGGGAGGACAAAATGAGAAAGCTCAAAGAGTTGAAAAAGTGACCCTCCCCTCCAAAAAAGTAGAGAAATAATAAGGGTCATGACTTTGAGATTTATGTATCAACAGGGTTTTCCCCTGATTTCATGATTCTTTGCAGAAATCACCTCATTAATTCCCTCTTCATACCCGTTTTGTTGGTGACAGGCTGTATCCCAAGGAGATGTGGTTACCAACCTTGCATCCCACAACAAGAGCAATCCAGACATCGGAGTATCGGGAAGCACAGGACTGTGTGCTGGTCAGCGAGCAGGACACTTCTCTCCCTGTCACCTAGGAGGGACACAGAGTCAGGGCTGAGGACACAGCAGATCCCTGTGAACATCCTGGACCATGAACTCCTCTACAGCACATAATTCCCCTCCTAGTATATAAAAGCTATACAATTTAGGCGACTCCATTAGAATCTAAATGAATGACTATTAATTGGAGGAAAAGACCATAAAGTTGGGCTGACATGTGGACGCTTGGTGGCAGCAGGGTTTACCCCTTGTTATGTGCTTTGCTACCACAATGATTCAAATTGCTGCATCAGCAAAATTACAAATTATTTCACATCATGTTCCTGCTATTTGTTAACAATTGAAACCTTAAATATTAACTCTGCAATGTCAAGATTCCACTGTATTCCTCAGCCCATTATGAGTCTGGAGACATATAATTCCTATTAATTGAACACTATGTACTGGGCGCAGTTGAGTTCTTTACCTGCATTGCTTCACTTACTTTTCACCAGAGCCCTAAGAAATAGGTAGTATCATTATCTCCATTTTACCTATGAGGAAATAGAGACTTAGAGAGGTTAAATGACTTTCCCAAGGTCACATGGCTAGAAAGTGACAGAGCCGGGAGTTGAACCAGGGTTGACTGACTCCAAAGGCCACCTCAAAATTCTACCTTTACCTCTCAACAATTAAGGGAACGCAACTTCCGGTAGCTGAAAGTTCTCATGATTGATATTGTGGAAGCAGAGATAACTGCCAGGCCAATTCCAGTGTGCTGACATCTCAGTAGATGCCACTGGAAGACACGTGGGGCAGGAGGAGCGGTGGGAGTGGTAGCATACCTTGCAGACAAAGGACAAGGCATTCACGGCAGCCACAGCTCCTGACCTGCCCTCCTCTTTGGATCATTTATCTTCTTGTTGGGAGGATGACCACACAGTGAATGCAAGTCAGAGAATGAGCTCCGTGTACCCACAAAGCCAGTCCCCCCAGTTCAGGAATTAAATTCTCCAGGGATTTGGAATCCTCACCGTCATACTGACACTGAGAATCTGGAGGCAATGGATGGGATCGGTCAGTACCCACGTCATGAGTAGGATCACATCAGCTATAACCAGGGCTGCCACCAGCCCCAGGAGCTGCAGGTCTTTGATTATCTGCAAAAGAGTCAAGGTCATAATTTTCCGTAGCTCACTGGCTCTTTGACACAGGGGCTAGAGTGTCCTATGTGTTCTGAGCTACAGGCTCCAGGGTTAACCCTCCCCCAAAGCTTCAAATCTAGTCATCAGAGGTGAAACAGATACTAAATATTTACAAGGAGTTCTTTCTTTTCTGTATTTCTTTTATTATGGTACAAACTGCCTTTGTTGATTGCAACCAAAAGTAGAACAGAAGGAAATAAGACAGCTCCAGCTCTTGGGGTGGCTTCATAGACTCTGCCACCGCCCTCCAAAAGGTACAAGGGTTTCTATGTCCATATCATTATTATCACCATTAAACATTTCCATTTGTTTATTTTTCCCATATCTTGCCTTTCGCCACAGAAGATTCAAAGGTCTTATAAAATAAATACTCTCTTGTTTCTAGATGTTTATATGAGCACATAGACAGATATGGAAGCTTTCACACAAAACTATTAACCTAATGGTTAACCTGGAGGGTGGGATTGATAGCTGAGGACGGTGGAAGTATATTACTAGCATTTCCTTTATACTTATATGAATTACTTGACCTAATAAAAGAATATGTGTTACTTTTGTGACTACAAAAAAATTAAGAAAACATATCCTGCAACAGGATGAAAAATAAAAAAATATTAAGGAAAAGAGAAAATAAAGAGAATTACGATGAAGGTTCAGGTGAGGAGAGTATATAACATTCATGAATTGGGACAGAAATGTGGATCTGAGTTTTTGTCAACCAGTGAAAAGAAGGAAGCACAACCAGTTACATGATTCATGGTGTTTGTAAGATAAAGATAAATTGGTTGCTTAATCAAACTGCTCAAAACCAGTGATAAAAAGTAAATCTTCAAAGCAATCAGCAAAAAGGATACATTATGTATAGAAAAACAAAGATAAGGAAGACATCAGATTTCTCATCAGATACAAGGCCAGGTGAGGATACAGTGGAGAAAAATCTTCAAAGTACTAAAAGGAAAAAAAGAAAACCTCAACCTAGGAGTCTACATCCAGCAAAAAATATCTTTAGAAAACAAAGGTGGAATATAGACTTTTTTCAGATAAACAAAAGCTGAAAAATTCAGGACTAGCAACACACACATGAGAATTAGATATCCTTCAAGCAAAAGGAAAATAATATCAAATGAATACCTGTATCTGGAAATGTTAACTTTATTAAAAAATATGTGATTGATTTTTATTTTTAAAATATCTTTAAAAGATAACTAATTTTTAAACAAAAAAATAATTGGGTGGGGCTTATAACATGTAAAAGTAAAACGAATAACACAAAGATTGAGAAGGAAAGAAATAGAAGGATACTATGTATTTTAAAGAACTTATACTAGGTGAATACCAATTATACACAAACTCTTCCAGAAATCAAAGAGGAGGGGATACTTCCCAATTCATTCTATAAGGCAGGTATTACCCTGATACCAAAGCCAGAAGAAGATTTTACAAGAAAAGAAAATGATAGAGCAATATTCCTTATGAATATTAATACACACATAAACAAAATAAATCCAACAATATAAGAGGATAATACATCATGATCAAGTGGAGTCTGTCTCAGGAACTCAAGGTTGGTTTGAGATCCTAAAATCAATGTAATCCAACATAGGAACAAACTAAAAAAGAAAAACCATATGATCCTGTAAATAGACACAGAAAAAGTATTTTACAAAACTCAACATCAATTCTTTATTAAAACTCTCAGCAAAACAGAAATAGAAGGGAACTTCCCCCAATGAAACAAAGGGGATCTACAATGAAATTATGGGTAACATCATACTTGTTAAAAGACTGAATGCTTTCCTCATAAGATCAAGAACACCTCAAGAATGTCTGCTTTCAGCATTTCTATTGAACATCTGTACTGTTGTTTCTAACCAGTGCCATTATACAAGAGATTGGACCGAAACTGTCTTTATTTACATATGTTATGATAATCCATGTAGAAAAATCTGATGGAATCTACAAAAAAAGCTACTAGAATTAATAAGTAGGTTAGCAAAGTTGCAGCAAACAAGATCAGCATACAAAAAGAAATTGTATTTCTAGGTATTAGCAACAAAAATTGGAAAGTGAAATAGAAAACAATAACATGTGTAGTAGCATAAAAAATATAAAATACTTAGGAATAAATCTAATAAAAGATATGAAGGACTTCCACTGAAAACTACAAAAAAAAATTGCTGAGAAAAATTGAAGAAGACCTAAATAAATGGACGAACATCTTGTCCTTCAGGCAATCTTTTTATTATGTATGTGAGTACAACTGAGCTTTTGATAAATATTCACCACGATTCAATAAAATTCTTTAAAAAACAAAACCCACCATTCCACAGAAGTAAACTCCAACTGAGACATATTGGGTCTGGGCAGGGCCTATGTGGACAAAGAGTTTGCTGATAAACTTTGCGGTTTGGGCAACTCTATTAGGAAATGTGATAAAATGGGGGAATGTGGTTAGGATGATAACTAATTTCAGGGGCATGTAGGTGATCTGCTGCCACATAGCTTGTAAGGTTGATTCGATTTGATGAATGGGTGTCCTCTTTCTTGCTTACTGCTCCAGACCTATCATCCTTCTTAATGCTTAGAGTAGCCTTCTACATGAAAAAGAGTTGGGCTCCAGTGAGGAAAATAACTACTCATCTGCCAGAGCTTCTTTGTATTCACCCTCCCTCCCTCCACTTTCAGTTCACAACAGTGCCAAGCAGCCCACTCTTTCTCATGCTGGTGCCACGTATTGGCCAGCTCACACCCTCAGAGCAGTACCAGGACCTGAGGTACACAGGAAGCAGTACCGATGTTTAAAGACCTATCTCCCAATAGCACCGACACACATCCTTCCAGGCTTGGGGCCTCAAGAGGCCACACGACTCCAAGGTTTGAAACGAGGAGCAGGAACTTCTGTCGTAAAAGGGCCAGACCCAGTAATCTGGCACAAGTTTCTCTAGCTTTTCATCAAGAGGGAAGCTGCCATCTGCAGTCAAGCAGTGTGTATTTGCTGCCTACTCACCACTCTCTTGTCAGGGACCCTTTGGGTAAACACCTTGTAGAGTCGCCAGCTCTTCCCCAGAATGGGTCCAAACACAAGGGAGGTCCCAATGCACAGCATAGACAGTCTTACCTGCAGGTGGAAAGGGACAGAAGCGAGAGGCATGAGAGGAACCTTTGTCATTCTCCACACATTCTGATCTGCAAAACCTCAGTCTATGGAGGGTGTGGGGCAGCAAGTGGGCCCCACTGACTGAGAGTTCCAGGGATCACCTCTGAAAGGGCCCACAGCAAGGAGAAAGGTAACCACCACCCACAGGAGCAGCTGACTAAAACATGATCAAACTTTGGCATTACATTCAAAACAAAAATTTAGGACTTCACCTGAATGAGAGTTTCCATTGAGCTTCCCACTGAAGCATCTCGATCTTGAATCCCAAAGAGGTAAGCGCTACTGTAAGTCAGACAACTGCCCAGTAAGGTCACAATGTTCAGATTGGGACTGGACATCTTTACAATCCTACAGGGAGTCAGGAAGAAAGACACTCAGTCCTGACCCCTTGCCCTGGGAGTGGACACAGCCTCCCACCAGCATAATCTCCAATGCAGCCTCAGAGCAAAGGGCCACTGGGAAGAAACCATTTATCACCCCATGAAATATAATAATTTATTTAAATTTATTTTCAAGAACTAAATTCTGGCATTTTTTTTGCTTGTATAACTCCTAGTCTTTTAAAATAAGGCCAGCTTCTAAACACAGGTGGTATGAGAGAATTGTTAGTTTTCCATGAAGTTTATGGTTGCTAAGAGACTGCAGTATGCAGCCTAGTGAATAAATAACTAGCAGGTAGATACCTAAAGAGATACAGTTTGAAGCCTTTGGAAATGAGCTGTAAAGTAAACCACTATTTGCAAAAAGGTTTGAGATTTTTTTTCATACACTATTTACTTTATTTGATATGCAAATTATTTTCCCTGTCTCTACCTGAGCAAGAGAGAAAGAGGAAGCAGGTATTTTATTTTATTTATTTTTAGCTGAGCCATCCTGCCACCTGTTGGCAGCTCAGCTCAGGCTGGGAATCAAACCGCTGTTGCTCAGAGCTCACATTCTTGAGCAAGCTCTTAACCAACTAAGCCACTCAGCCAGCCTGGAAGCAGCTATTAAAAGCAGGTATTAAAAGCAGGAAATCTAGGAAGGGTCTTTTCTTGAGGAGTTTTAAATAAGGTTACGAACAATTCAAAGATTAGAGGGAGCTATGGACAGTCAAGGTATCAGACAAACCCTAGGTGCCAACAGAGGCTCAGGACAAGGTAGAAATGTGTGAACTGGTTAAAGTTAGGGGAAAACCAGGCTTAAGCTGTTTTGTTGTTGTTATTGTTATGGATAACAATAAGAAGTAAAAGTCACTAGTAACAATTAAGAAGGAATGCAATCATATTTAAGAGTTTTAATCCAAATAGTGTATTTTACATAAATGCAATATTTACATTGAGTCATATGATAATTATACTTAGTTATATTTTTATTTTTAATAATATCTGAAGAGGAAAGCATTGTTAGCTATGTACTACCTGGATTACCTAGCTGACCACCTTAAAGCCAGAGCCAAGGAAAAACCATCTGCTTGGTGCAGCCTATTTTAATGGCAGGCAAAGCACCAAGGAGGCATTAAACAGTTTGCCAGTACTGGATTTGCAAACATCATAACTACCATTGGCCCAGCGTGATTACTTCATGGCTGGCAGCATAATCACGTCCATACACATGAGAACACCAAACCACTGCCCCAGGTCTCAGGCTCTAAGTATGGTCAACACAAGCCAAAGAGCTTTCCCTTGTCTTGGAGCAAAAACCTTGATTTTATTTTCCCCTCTAAAAGTGAAAACAGCTTTCATGTACTCCCCTCATAAAGTGGGGATAATAATACCCTTGCCTCTCAGAGCTGTGAGGATTTAATGAGACAATATAGCCAAATGTGGCACAGGACCTGCGACATAGAAAGCATATTTGCCAACAGTAGCTGATGACATTATTAATCTCACCAACTTCCAGACTTTAGAAACCTAGGAATCAGCTTTCCTTCTCCTGTTTCTTTATCACCTATACCCAATCAACTGCCAATTTCTTTCATTTGTTCTTTCAAAATCTCTCTGAGTTGCCCCTCATTCTCCATTCCTGCTACCACATTTATCCGAGATACAATCATGTTAGGAGTAATGAAACTGGAGTCAGGTGTGAAAAATGGGAATTCCAGCTCTGCCACTCACAGCTGTGTGACTTTGGGCACGTCATTTAACTACTCCAGGTTCCTGTTTCCTCATGTGTGAAGTGAAGATAATATCATCTTTCATATCCACCCCAGAGGTTATTGCAAAATCAAGTGAGGTGTGTGCCTAAACTCCTTGAAAACTCTAAGGTGATGCAAAAACATTAATTTTTAGGTTTTTAGCGTAACCTTCAGTTCTCTGTAACACCCATTTTTCTCTATCCTAATACATCCTGTACATTCCTTTCAGACTGATTTTCTTAAAATACCACCTTCATCACTTAGCAAGAGAGCTACATGTGTAAAGAACATTTTTCTACTGTTTATCTTAAGTCTCCTGTATTCCAATTTAAGATCTAGCTCTGTCCTTCTCAGTCACCACAACTTCAAATTGTGGACTTATGGAGAATAATCTTCCCTAGTTTCTTTGTCTCCTTCCATAAGAATGAGGATATGTGGTGAATGTTGACTACCGAAATGAGAAAAATGCTAACCTGCAGTTTCACAAAGCATGTGTTAAGAAGAGTAATACATTTGAGAGACCAGCGCTGACACTGATTCAGAAAGGAGTGCGCCACTGACGTGGACTAGTCACTTGGTGCAGTCAGAAGCTTGGGCAGAGGTACCACCACTGGGTGGGCTCCTGCAAGACCAATAACAGGCCATTTTCCCCCATGGCCACTCACAAGCTCCTGGGCATGAGCCATAAATATCTGATGATGACTTACTCACCAAGCAACAGCCCATGTTTCACAGCCACACATTTGTGTTTTCTAGATCACTGATGGGTAGATTTCTTTCCTCACTCTTCTCTGGAGCCATGTAAAAAAATTTTTTATTGGGGAACAGCCATGGTCATTGGTTACACATTGCTTTCATTGCTACAATGGCATAGTTGACTCTTTTAAGGAGGGCACAGCTCACAGTGGCCCATGTGGGGATCGAACCGGCAACCTTGGTGTTATCAGCACCATGCTCTAACCAATTGAGCTAACCAGTCACCCCTCTGGACCCATTTTATTGGAACACCACTGTACAATCAGGTCTCCTTTCATATCATCCAGTACTGGCATACAATTCTGATTTAGAATTCCTCCCCCTTCTGATTTAGTTAGGAGGAACTCAATTTAGTTATTTTTGACAAAATATATATTACATAGTCTTCACATCTCAGAGGTTGATGCAAATTCATTTTTCAAGTGGACATGTTATGGACTTACATATATATATTTCACAGAAAAGCAATTTTACTGAAAACTTGCCTCGGGGAAAAAAAATGAATGGAAAATGATTTACCTATTTTGTTTGGCCAAGTGAACACCTGTGAAGTCACTGAAAGGTGAATCACCTCCAGTTCAGCATGAGAATTATGCATGTCTGGGGAATGTCTTTGCTACTTTGATAGGAATCCAACCTCTATCATTTATATTTTTCTATTGAACTAAAAGATGAAATCTACATATGCTGAATATTTTAATCAACCACAAACACATAATTTCCACAAAGCAAGAAGATTTAAATATGATATACTCAATTATAAAGAGCCAGCCATATCTAGATTACTTGTGCTGCATTTATAAAGAGAGAAAAGCTTGGAAAAGGTTACTAACAGTCAAAATCAAAGTGGGATTTTTTTTTATATAAAAAGGATTATATGGCTATTTCATTATCATCTTTTCTTCATTTATTGGTTGGCAATATAAGGCACGAGCTTTCTTGATTTTTTCTATTCTCAAGTAAGATCTCAATACATATAGGGAAATATATCCACCTGCATCTGTAGAACCTGTATAAACCTGGATTCTCATCTCAATAGTTTTTAATGAATTCAGATGTGTAAGTGATATCTACCAGTTTACAGATATGATGTTTTAAAAATCTTTATCAAATATTGGTTTCTGAACTTGGAGGTTTATTATGCTTGGAGTTATGGAGGACTGGCTGGTCATGGTATTGTTTCTTTTTCATGATGGTTAAGGACTGCGTTAGGAAACATGGCCTGCAAATGGGGCTGAGGGTACATCTTGGCTTGCCATGACTATTAGGAAACTTTCTTAAGATGTCACAGGGCCATGCTTTCTAAAATGCTACATAAGTCCATATAAATGGTATCATTGAGTTTTAAACATATGAGGTGTGATCAATAAATACAGTGAATGCTGCTGTTGTGTGCCATCCAATGGAAAAGGAATCTTCAATACAGGAAGCAGCAAATCGAGCCTTAGTAATAGTGTGTGACAAGTTTCAACTTGTTCGGTGCAATCTGTTGGGTGTGAGCTGTTACAGGGTGTGAGAAGGTGTGTTTTAAAGTGTGCCATAAATCATGGATTGCAAACAATGCATTAACATGAAATGGGAAAATGGCTTCTCCTCCATCAAGACAACAACGTTCCGTGTCACACATTGCTTTTGGTACAATTTCTGTCAATAAAAACATTACGGGGCCACCGAAGTGGCAC